>NC_056726.1:1349514855-1349814855 GCF_019279795.1 Protopterus annectens | reverse complement strand
TCTTACACAATCTTTTCCTAGGGACTTCTTCGTGGGGAGCATCCAAGAAGCCTCCGAGGAAGAGGGGCACCTCCAGGGTGGCTGAGACACTGGTGCCCGACGCTTGGATGTGGCCGTGGGTGCAGAGGAGGATAACGCCCTTTATGGGGAGGAGAGGTTGCTTCCACTGATGTGGTTGTCTGGGTAGACAACACCTTCCTCATTAGGTCAACGCCCGGTCCCGCATCGAAGAATCTCCGGTTCCGAAGAAATGGGAAGAATCCCGACACAGGCACAAGGCATCGACCCGAGGACGGAGAATCGATCCGCCGAGGCCCGAGGGAAGAGTCGAACCAAACGCCGGTTCGACTCTCGCCCCGAACCAAGGACAGATCGTCGGTTCCGAGACTCGTATCGGGTCCGACGGAGTCGAGGTGAGAGGAACAGACCGAGAAAAGGACGGTTCTGGACCCGAGGGCTCCACAATCAGAAGATCAGCCTCTTCCGCTCCAAAGACTGAACAGGTCTCGGAGGAGGAATGGATGGAGACACTGGGAGGCCTTCAAGTTTCGACACCAACTGGGTGGAAACCAAATAAGTTTGGACAGGGCCGAATGCTCCAATAACTTCTGCACCACACGATCCACATCGATATCAGAGAGTTTGGAAGAAGAACGGGTCGAAGGAACCGAAGACGGAGCCGACCTCAATAAGGTCGAAGGAGGGAGCTCCATCACCGGTTCCAAGACTCGAGGCTCAGGAACCGATACCAGTTGAACACTCGCCCAAGTCTGTGGAACCGGTGATCTAACCTTTGCTGAAGAGCTCGGAGCCGATGACTTGGGCTCCGACGTCTTCGATTCCTTAGAGGATTTCGATGCCTGGTCAGAAGCATCCAGAGCCTCCTGAAAAGAAGGTTTCAATAAACCTCTGTCCATGAGTTTCCTGCGCCTATCTGTCATGACCCTCCCACTAAAAGAGTGACAGATAGAACAGTCCTCTTGCAAGTGGAGAGGGCCAAGGCAGTAGACGCAGGAACTATGGTTGTCAGTCACTGACATTTTCTGGCCACACTGACAACGCTTAAATCCTGATTTTACCTTATCAGACATTTTACAAGAAAAGAACAAGTCCAGTAATATAGTCAAATCCGAGAAAAAAAATGTCAAATCCGGTTTAAATGTCAAATCCTTTTAAATTTAAGAAGGGTTGTAGGCCCCGAAAAACTCTAACCGATAAATAAGATTAACGGTACCGAGAATTTAAACACTCAACACACAACCACTCAGAATATCAAGATATATCAAACAGAACAAGAAAATCCAATAAAATATAACAAATTAAGTTATATCTTAGCTTTAGATGCTCGAGCTAGCTCCCAGCGATGCGAATGCAGCAGCGGCAAACTAGATCTGAGGTAAAGGCAGAGGGGGATTGTGGGTATTAGATTGTCTCGAGCTTCTTCTCGATGCAGAGCTTGCAAGAGGCCGGCACGGAGCCGAGGATCGGCTCCGAACCCATGTGTAAGAACAAACGGCGAGATTGAACACTATCACATCAGTAATTTCCGAACAGCCACTTCAGCAAAGTTTTTCCCAGGAGGGAAAAAAACACTTGGCTGTCATCAGGGATTTGCCCTTTTCCCCACTGTACTGCAATCTCGGAGTTGGTATATTTAATTGGGGGGGGGGGCCCCCACTTTATAGGGTTTGAAAGTTTGTTTTGTTTTTGTTTGGCCAAGAGATTTTTTCACCTGGGAAAAAAAATTGCTGAAGTGGCCATTCAGAGATTAGTGTTTTCACTGTTTACTGGCTGGCAAAGACGTGTTCGATAAACACGTTTTTCGATAACGTAATAGACCCGAGATTTGCCATTATCATTCCCAATAATGTCATTAAACAGAGACCTTCTCTTTTACCATCCTAAATATGAGATCTCAAAAAACCTGGTCTCCTTTTGTGGTGGAGAGTACTACCATCCCGTACATCTCCATTTTGAAGGACCCCGTTCTTTGCTAACAATTCTGCTGTTTCTAAGGATGCTTCTGTGTGTGCCAGGATACCACAGGAACTAAGGACACGTACCCCAGCAGGAATGCACAGTGGTTCTGGCACTCTTGCCCTTCTGGAATCAACTGCTGTCAGCTATCTCCATTTCTAAGCAGCTAGTGAGAGAGAAATATTGGACCGAAAGTACAGGATGAACTGCATGCTCAATGGTGCAGCTCAGGATACAGTGTACTTGTAAACAGCAAATAATCATAAAGGCTGAGACTATGTGCAATATCTACATCAAATCTAATAAACTTTTGGGCTTGGCTGGTGGTATCAATGTAATCAAAACACAGTTACCTAGCCGAGCTGCTCTGTCCTACCAAGGTACACCCATAGCTCTGGCTCATTTTCCAAAGAAAACAGAAAACTAGTAAGGTCAGGTCAGCAAACAGAAAAGACAGCAAGTGATAGAAAAGACCAATCATGGCTGTATGTCTCTGAACTAACATTAACAGCGTTATTAAAAGGAAGTAACCTCACTACAAAGACACACTCACAACATCAAACTGAAGGCAGGTCCCTGCAGTTGCCCTCCAGTATGATGGAAGACACATAAACAGACCATCATCATCATAATCATCATCATCACACTGTATTAGACAAATAACATTCTGAATGTGGGTGCCACCCCAAATATATATATTTCTTCTTTCACAGGCCCAAATTCAAAGTTAACTAACTAGTCACAGCTGTTGCCAAGGAAGTCTTCATTAGACAGTTGTGTTCTGTGAGGACACTAAGGAAAATACTGTGATAGTTTAACAGGAAAATATTTTCCAACTTTCCTCTAAACATTACCAGAAATTGATACTAATCACAACTTAAAACTGTTGTTACCAAAAAACAAACAAGCACACAAAAATTCATAACTTATTAAACTGAAAAACACCATATGAAACAGTCATTAGGGTGTAGCATAATGCAAAATGTGGTAACTTCTTTCTGTTATTTTGGGCATTATCTGCTTAACAACTTGCCAAGAACATTATTTTCTTGATTCTTTAAGAATTCTTTAATTCAGCTTTCTTGAATGTAGTGTCAAAAATGCATACAGATGCAATCCAGTCATATAAACATGACCAGTACATCACATTCAAAAATTAAACCATAACTGGTGATACAATGTCTTATTTTTGTCACATAAATTCACCAAAAATATTCAATATTCTTTAAAATGTACATTGAAGTGTGCATCCCCTTCTTTTTCTTTTCCAGCATAAAATGTAAGAGCATACTTTGGCATAAACTTTCATCACTTCATTAACATTTACCATGTACTGCATTATTTTCATAACAAATCAAACAGCACTTTATTTATCCAATTCAACAGACTTAACCTGATCTCTTTAAAACTGAGCATCATCTTACAATCCCCCCATATCAATCATAAATGTAATGTCTCTATAATCTATTACAATAGTTTTAAAGTTTACCATCCCTCTCCTTAGTCACAGGCATAAACTGATCTCATTTGTTATGTAATTCTTTTTGCATCAAGTACTGCTATTCTAACTTGCAAAATATGCAGTATATTCCACTGCATTTATTTGGCCCCACTGGAATTAGAAGTTATGTACCTACCATAACGTTCCATGTTAGTTGTCTTCTCTCGCCTTCTTTCTTGCTGGATGGGTTCGGAGCCGATCCTCGGCTCCGACTCGGCACTTGCTTTAGCTTGAGAACTCCTTTTACCAGCTCGAGGCAACCCTATATCCCATGATGCAAGGCGGAACTACCTCAGATCTCGTTTGGTAGCTAACCTACCCTGCTAAGGACTAACCTAACATATTTAGGAAAAACCAAGTTCATAATAAAGAGTCCTCTAATGAGGGCTCAGGAGGAAACAACCTGATAGGAACTCTTCAAGATCTGTCCAGGCCAGGGGAAGGAGGGAGGAAGAAAGAAGGCGAGAAGACAACTAACATGGAACGTTATGGTAGGTACATAACTTCTAAATGTTAAGTTGTCAATCTCGCCTTCATTCTTGCTGGATGGGACCGCCCTAGCACCTGTATCCCGGGTGGCTCAATGGCACAGACTCTTGAGAACTGTGGAACCAAAACTGGCCCTGTCTCTGGAGGCCAAATCTAACTTGTAATGAGAGACAAAGGTATGAGGAGTGGCCCAAGTAGCTGCTGCACAAATGGTATCAATGGGTAGTCTATCCTGAAAGGCTGCAGAAGTGGATAGACTCCTGGTTGAGTGTGCTTCGGTTTAGAAGGTAGTTGCTTGCCTCTGAGAGAGTACACATGAGAAATGGTGGAAGACAACCATCTGGATAAGGTCACTTTAGACACTGGGAGACCTTTCCTGTTTTCTGCATAGGAGACAAATAATTGGTCCGATTTCCTGAATTGTTTCGTTCTATGCAAATAGTACCTGAGCTGACGATGGACATCCAAAAATGAAGCTTTTGTTCAGCTCTATCAGAATAGTTTGGGAAAAAACTGGTAGATCTATGGATTGATTAATATTGGTTTGAGACACAACTTTAGGGTGAAAGGACGGGTTCGTTCTTAAGGATACCCTGTCCTTATGAAAACCAAGTAAGGGGAACGGATGCAGAGAGCTTGAATCTCGAAACCCTTCTTGCTGAAGTGACAGCCAGTAAAAATATAGTTTTCCAGGTCAATAACTTCAAAGAACATGAAGCAGACGGTTCAAGGGAGGTAATATCAAGGATGCCAACATTAAATTTAGATCCCATTGCGGAGGAGGATGCTTTATCGGCGGCTTTAGGAGAAAAACTCCTCTCAGAAAGGCCTTGCATAATCTATGAGACATAATGTTATTGTCATGCAAGCCAACATGATACTTGGAAATAGCAGCCAGTTGAACTTTTACTGTAGATGAAGAAGATCCTGACTGAAAAACCTCAGCCAGGAAATCTAAAACAGAATGCACAGGAGCAGTAAAGGGATCAATATTCCTGGAATTTGCCCAAATAGAAAAACATCGCCACTTGCTAGCATAAACGGTTCTGGTGGACGACTTTAAAGAAGCCACTAAGATGTCTCTGACTGAATCAGAGATCATCGAAAGCCTGGCTAGGGAAGGAAGTGGAGCAACCAAGCAGTGAGGTTGAGAGAATGAATGGCCCAGTGCTGTTGACCCGACTGGTGGATCAAGAGATCCGGAACTAGGTCCAGATGCCAGGGCTGCACCAGGAGGTGACGATGCAGAGACGGAAACCAAATTTGTCGAGGCCAGTAAGGGGCAATGAGAATCAACTTGGCCCTCAAAACGGTGGCTTTCTGAATGACTTGTGGAATCAAGGGAAAGGGAAGAAAAGCGTACAGAAGTCCCCGGGGCCAATCCTGGGTTAGAGAGTCTCTCAGGGGTTGGCCTGGTAGGGGAAAGAGGGTGAAAAAATCGGGGCACTTGTTGTTTTGGGGTGTAGCAAAAAGGTCGCAACAAGGAGTGCCCCACTTCAGAAAAATCTGATCCACTACAGATTGTTTGAGAGACCACTCGTGAGGCATTAGAATGGATCTGCTCAGCCTGTCCGCCAAGAGGTTGGACCTGCCGGGGATGTGCGTTGCTATCAGAAACCGATGAGAGGAGATTGCCCATTGCCAAAGTCTGAGAGCTTCTCGACACAACGGATAGGACCTGGTCCCGCCCTGCTTGTTCACGTACCAGACCACGGACATGTTGTCCGTTTGTACTGCAATAGTCCCCGTGGGAAGAAAGTCGTTGAGGGCTTGCAACGTTAAAAGCACCGCTCTCATCTCCAGGACATTTATGTGCAGATGGTATTCTATGGGTTGCCACGTCCCGTGGACCATCCTGCCCTGATAATGCCCCCCCACCCGATCAGAGAGGCATCCGTAGTAACTGTGGCAACCGGAGGAGGGGAAACAAAGGTCGGCCCTGATGAAGAAGAGGGAAGATATCCACCAATTCAGATGAGTCCTGCACGATTGTGTGACTAAGATTTCGTGCCTCATCGGAAGACTGTGGAACGACCACTGAGTGAATAACATCCACTGCAGAAGACGCATGTGGAAGCGAGCTAGTGGTAGAAGAACAATGGCTGCAGCCATAAGACCTAGAACCTTTAGTATCAGCCTGGCTTTGACTTTGCTGCTCTGCAATAAAATCCGAACGTATTTTTGGATGTCCAGAATTCTTTGATCTGTTAGTCTGGCTAACATTTTGACGGTGTTTAATTCTGCGCCTATAAAGGTGATAGATTGGCAAGGCCGCAGAGAAGATTTTTCAAATTCACTGAAATTCCCAAACTCCTGCATAGCTGCAGAGTGTAGTCTCTGGTCTGAAGAAGCTGACAGCTGGTGGTGGCGGGGAGGAGCCAGTCGCCTAAATAAGGAAACACCTGGAATGCTTGACGGGGCAGATGAGCTGTGACCACTGCCATACATTTGGTAAACACTCTGGGGCTGAAGTGAGGCCAAAGGGCAGGGCTCTGAATTGGTAATGACTGGTCCCTAGCCGAAGCGGAGAAACCTTCTGGAGCGCCTGTGAATCTTTATGTGATAGTACGCGTCCTGAAGGTCTATAGCGCACATCCAGTTGTCCTTGCCCAGAAAGGGCAGAATGGACTGAAGTGTGACCATCCGAATCTTGCCTTCTTGACAAATCTGTTTAGACTGCTCAGGTCTAATATTGGTCTCCAATCTCCCGCCCTTTTGGGGACCAAAAGAATCTCAGCAGACGCCGGATCCTACTTGGTCTGCCGGAACAGTCTGGACGGCTCTTTTCTAGGAGCTTTGAAACCTCCTGTTCTGCCAAATCCCTTTGACCGGGTGAGATGTCTGGAAGGGATTGTTGAGGCACGGATACCTTCAAGGGGATTTTGTAACCCTCGGATATGATCGACTGTACCCACATATCTTGTGAAAGGGAATGCCAGGCTACTGGGTACAGTGAAATCCTTCCCGACTGCCTCCAAGGGTGGACAGTCGGGCAACACCTCAGGGGTGCTGAAAGGGCTTCTCAGGAAGAGACTCCCTGTTGCCCTGGTTCTGCGCACCCCCCTGCCCCTAGGGTGGCATCTATTATTGCTACCCCTCTGCCTCTGGGGTAAACTGACCACGTGTGTCCGTGTAGCTCCTTGGGCTTTATGAACCACATCTTCCCTCCCTTCTGACCCTTGGGATATGGTCTAGAAGGGGTGGAAAAATGGACTCCAACGGCAGAAAGAGTTTTACCGTCCTGCTCACACCTGGTCAAGGTATCCTTCACCTGAGGTCCCTACAATGCCGAACCATCAAAGGGGTATTGGTGAAGGACGCCTTAAAGGGGTCCGCAAAATTACAAAGCCGCATCCAGGCTTGACGCTTAAGAGCCACTCCTGTGCCTGCCCTGCTCGCTCCATCGGCCGCATAGGATATGAGCCGCATGGAGGAGTTGGATAAGGAATTCAGGATTGCTAGCTGTGAGGCAATCTTTTCTTGAGCCCCAGCAGCAGAAGGATCCAGGACCACTTCACCTAGTTCCTTGAGAATATCTCTTTGAAGCCTGGTGAAGTGACAAAGGTAGTTCAGCGAACGCATAGCAAAGGTCGCTGAAGAAAACATCCGCTTTCCATACCTGTCCATGGTCCTAGAATCCTTGTTAGGAGGATGGACAGGTACTGAAGGATCCGCAAGTTCCTTCTTAGTGGCGGCCGCCACCACCATAGCATCCACAGAGACGCCCTTAGAAAGAAACTGTTTGTCCGTAGGGGCCGTAATAAACTTGGATGGTCTCCTGGGGACAGGTTCCACAGAATCTGGAGCTGCCCACGCCTTCGAGCCACTACCTGCATAAGTGGGTCGAAGGCGGAGACACCCAGGAGGTGGAGGGACGGGATCCAAAGCCTCCAGGTATACCGACTCATCCTCGGAGGGATCAATGGATGGCCAATTCCCCTCTGTTTGAGGAGCTCAAGGATGTCTGAAAAGGAGACATCCTCAGAGGGGATCAGGGAACCCTCCGACTCATCTAAGTCGGTATCAGATGTAGTAGACTCAGGGAGTCTGTGTGTTTCCTCTTACACGCCCTCTTCCGAGGGGTTCACCTGCAGGATCAGGAGAAACTTCGGAAGAGGAAGATATTCCCAATGGGGAAACCTGGGGCGATGGATCCCTGGGCCTGAGAGCAAGAGGCTGGCAAGAGGTGTCTACAGGCACCGAAGAGGGAGGAGCTAGAGGGATGGACCGTTGACCTGGCTCAGGAGCCAGGACACTCCTCATCACCTCAAAGGCTCCCTCCCAGGAGACCGGAATATCCCGCCCGAGGAAATAGGAATTCCGGCTCCACTGAGAGGGAAGGCTCGAGGCCGATGTCGGTGCCGAGCTTACCAAAGCCGAAGCCCCGAGAGGGAGAGCGGGGTCGGACAAGGGTCCGATGCCACTAGCCCCCTCAGAGCCGACCAGGGAAACTCGACGACCGGATCCCTCCAAGGAAGGTCTCATGGAGGAGATCGAAGCCGAAGACGACGAAGCCGAAGGATGTATCAGCTCCGGCGCCGAAACAGTCGCTGTCCCGAGAAGCTCCGGCTCCGAACTCTGGTGGGGAGTCGGAGGAGGAAGTTCAAGGGGTGAAGCAATAGCCGAAGTCTGCTGAGACGGGCTATGGAGCATTTGGGCCAGTGCCTGCGACTTTAACAGCCTGCTTACCACCCTCTCTAAATCGTGGTCAGACAGCCTGGAAGATCTCGAAGATCGGCTCCGATGACTCCGCCCCGACAAAGAGGAGACCCCGGAGCCGAGTGGATCGATTCCAAAGACGGGACCGAGATCTCTTCTTGGAGGAAGTCATCGGAGCCGACGCCCTATGGGTTCCAGATGGAGCCAAGGCTTCTCGGCTCCGATACTGGATACTGCGTCAGCTCCAGCCGGAGCCGAAAAGGCAACAGCAGATTGGGTGTCGGAACCGATCGGAACCGACCCTAGCTTAGAAGGAGAAAGATCGGCTCCGGCCGAAGCCGATCTCGACTCCGGAGTCGGAGCCACCGGGAGGCTTGGAAGCTGTAGCCTGACCCTGGATGGCTTGGAAGGCTTACTGGACCCAGGTTTAGTGGGTGAACCTTCCGGCTTTAGCAAGCCACGGAGGATTAGCTTGTTCCTCCTTTCCTGCAGGACTCGCTGGCTAAAAGAGTGACACAAAGCACAGGAGTCCTGCAGGTGTAAAGGCCCCAGACAGTAAACACAAGAAGTGTGACCGTCTGTCAGAGACATTTTCTGACAGCACGAGTCACACTTCTTGAAGCCCGAGACCTTTACCTCTTTAGACATAGTCTAAGGAAAAAAGAGTAATAAATACTCACACAGACACACACACACCAAAAACAGTCACACAAATTAATCCCCAAACACAGACACACAGATAGGGATTAATAAGGAAGGCCTAGGCCTAACTGAAAATTTTTAAAACTTTTTATAAAGTATAAAATTTTTCTAAAAGGGGAATAGGGTGGTTAAATGTGACACTAAACACTAAAAAATAGGAAAAAAAGGGGAAGATAACCCTGACTAAAGCTGTTTGAAACTCACTTACCTCAGCTGGCAAAAAAGGAGACCTCTTCGCAAAGCGGCAAACGAGATCTGAGGTAGTTCCGCCTTGCATCATGGGATATTGGGTTGCCTCGAGCTGGTAAAAGGAGTTCTCAAGCTAAAGCAAGTGCCGAGTCGGAGCCGAGGATCGGCTCCGAACCCATCCAGCAAGAATGAAGGCGAGATTGACAACTTAACATAAATAGTTATAGTCCCAGCAATAGCATACCCCCAAAAGAAAGAAAAAGCATTCAAGAAACAAATCACTACTACTACAGTGGAGCCTTGTTTCCCCTCAGCCAATCAATACATCCCAGACATTGCGGTAATAATATGAAATTAAAACAAGTACATGAAACAGAAAGTGTTAACAGTTAACACATTTTAGTACATTATATTAACTGCAGAGTAAGTCTAACTGCTCATACAAAATACTTCATTTGCAATTAAACAGAATCAATAGAAAATAATGGGAAATCTGAAAAGTATTTCTTGACTTGCTTCAACCATTCTTTGACATATATGATGGGTGCATTGAAAGTTAGTGAACAAAACGCCAAGTGAGCAACAATGTCACATACAAGAGTTAAAACGTACAGTTGTGTACACTTACCATAAGTGTAGATGTTCGAGTGTATTCATTGTTGCAGTCATCACCTGTGGGTTATCCTTGCTCTGGTAGCCCTCGGCCGTCCCGAATACCAGAGTTAACGTTTTTCTGCATTGGCTGCTGTCACTTGCTGGCTGACGTCAGGCCGTCAATGCTATAAAGGAAGGCAGCCGACGTCATTACATCAGTTTTTCTTGCCCTAACCCATCAGAGGCCCAAGTAAATAAGGTGAAGTGGTCCTGGTGGCTAAAAGCCACTGTTAGAAACTTATGTCTCTCTAAAGAAAGAGGATATAAAGGGGAAGGAGGGTGGGAAACCAGGACTGTGACAGTGAATGTACTCGAACATCTACATTTATGGTAAGTGTACACAACTGTACTATGTTCTTCGTGTTTCACTGTTGCAGTCATCACCTGTGGGAGGATTCCCAAAACTGAGAAGAGGGGTGGTAAGCTCAGTAAGAGACCTAGGAATGGGTCAACATGCCATGCAGAACTGCAGAGGCAAACCCTGCCCTAGCCTTAGAAAATACAGGTAGGTGGTAATGCTTGGTAAAGGTATGGACAGAAGTCCAGGTGGCAGCTTCCAGGATGTCCTTGGTGGGAACTCCTCTGAAGAATGCTGAGGAAGTGGAGGCTGCCCTAGTGGAATGGGTCTGAATAGACTGAGGGGGGTTTCCCATGCAAACTGTAGCAGAAATGGATACAGTGTAATATCCATTTGGAAATGGTCTGTTTGGAAATGGGCTTCCCCTGCACCCCTAGGGTAAAGCTGACAAGAAGTTGGTCTGTTTTACTGAAGGGTTTAGTACAGTCCAGATAGTATCTGAGCTGTCTGTGCACGTCTAGTCAGTGTAGAATTATTTCCCCCTTGTTTTGAGGGTTAGGAAAGAAGGTGGGAAGATTTATGGCCTTTTTGACAGTTACATCAGATACCACCTTGGGCATAAAGGAGGGATTGGTCCTCAGGGAGACCCTGCCTGCATGGAAAATGATGAAGGGCTCAATGGCCATCAGTGCCTGTAGCTCTGAAACCCTTCAGAGAAAAGCAGTCTTCCAAGGGAGGTACCTTAGTTCTGCTGAAGCAGCAAGTTTGAAGGGGGGTAAAGTACGTTTTTCCAAAACATAATTCAAGTCCCAGGCTGAAGTGGGTGGCTTTCTGGGAGGTCTGATATTAGAAGCCCCTTTGAGGAATTGTTTAATCAAAGGATGTGAAAACAGGGGTTGTTCTGTATCGAAATGAGCTGAAATGGCCGAGGTGTGGATTTTAATACAGGAGAAGAAGGAGAGGCCACTACTAAGTAGCTCCGCTAGGTAGTCCAGAATAAGAGGGATGGAAGGTTGAGAGGCATTTCCCCCTCTGGACTGGATCCAGGAGCAGAATCGTTTCCATTTTCCTGCAAATAATTTTCTGGTGTTGGGCCTTCTGGCCTCTGTGATGATGTCTAGGACCTGTTTGCTTAACAGGGGCCCCTTGTTTGCCTTTAGAATATAAGCCATGCTGATAGTTTGAGAGTCTGCAGGTCTGGGTGCAGCATTCCCCCCCCCCCTGAAATTAAGAGGTCTGAGTTCAGGGGAAGCTGCCTGGGAGGCTGTAAGGTCAGGCTGCGCAGTAAGGTGTACCAATGTTGCCTGGGCCAGTCTGGAGCAATGAGGATGGCCTTTGGTCTCTCCTCTCTTACTCTGATCAGAACCTTTGGGATAAGGTTAAGGAAACCATGGTAAAAGATTTCTCCAAAGCCAACTTCATGCTTCTTAAGACAGAAGTGGTGAACTTCATGACACCAATGCAAATGGACAATACAATTACAACTGATGAATCCTACACAAATGCACTCTATAAGCACTTACACGAGTACGTACATGGATCGTGCTATCCCAAACAGAACCAAGACGCTTTCCTCCAAAAAAAAAGCCAATCTGGTGGTCCCCTGCCATAAACAAACTGTACAACAGAAGGAAGAAACTGTTGCAAAAGAGTGTAAAATTCCATGAGTGGAGGAGCTCCCTGGTCAGCCTCAGTAAGAAGCTGTGATCCCTTATAAGATCCTCCAAAGCTAGCTACGAAAACAAAATCGCCATTAATTCTAAGGACAACCATAAAGCATTCTATAGCTATGACAAGAATCTCGATGGCAACACCAGATTTGCTCTGAGTTACAGCACAAAGGTACGAAAATTACAGAACCAACTGACATTGCCAACATCCTGGCAGATAGGTTCAGTGCTAACTTTACCTCCCCTCACCCCCTAAAGGGCCCATATCTATTCAGGAAGAATGCAGAGTCCCTGTAATCACAACTATGCAGGTAAAAGCTGCACTCTCTAAAGCCAAAAACACAGCATCCATGGGACCGGACAACATCCCAGGCTGCGTTTTACACGAACTTCACTTAAGCACCATGTTCAATAATAGCCTCGCATCAGGTTTTGTGCCCACTGAATAGCGCACAGCAACAGTTATCCCACTCCACAAAGGGGGAGCCACCCCTGATCTCGGGAACTATCGACCTATTAGCCTAACGAGCCTAGTCTGCAAGGCCATGGAACGTATCATCATGAAACTCATAAACAAAGACATTGGTAACCTCCAAACTCTGGATCCCACCCAGTTCGGGTTTGTGAAAGGCAGATCATGCCACCTGAACCTGATCGACTTCTTTGAGGCAGTCACCGAAGCCATAGATGAGGGTAAGGTGGTTCACACAGCCTATCTTGACCTCGCCAAGGCTTTCAACACCATCCCCAATTCTGGAATTATAGCTAAACTCACTAAATTAGGCATAAATCCCTACGTCACAAGATGGGTTGCCAACTGGCTCACTGACAGAACCCACACTGTAAAAGTTGCAGACTCCAAATCTGACCTCAAAGCTGTGACAAGTGGAGTATCACAGGGTTCCATCCTGGGACCTCTACTGTTTGGTATCTACTTCTCTGAAGTACACACTAACACAGAAGGCCTCTAGCTAATGAAGTTCGCAGATGACTGCAAACTAGGAGCCATAGTCAAGTCCCCAAATGATGTGGTCATCCTACAGAAGGGCCTCGCTGAGAAAGATGCCTGGTGTCAGAGCCATGGCCTCAAGCTCAATGCCAAAAAGTGCAGTGTCATCCCCTTTGGTAAAAACTCTGTACCCATTAACTACCACAAAGGCAGCAATCTACTTAACACCGAATGTGTGATAAGAGACCTTGGGACCCAGGTGGACAGTAGTCTCTCCTTTGATAGTCACATCACCACAGTAGTCAGGAAGTCCTTCTACGTGGCACACCTCAACATAAAAGGGTTCTCATCCAGGAAAAAAGAGGTCATTGTTCCCCTCTACTCGACACTCATTAGACCCATTATAGAGTACAATGCCTCTTTTGGTATATACTTCACAAGACATCTACAACAACTGGAAAGACCGCAGAAATACCTCACAAAGAGGATTACTGGCCTCAAACAGATGCCCTACACTGACCGTCTCAAAAAACTCCAGCTTTACTCCGTCGCATATCGCCTACTCAGAGGTGATCTCTGCCTAACATACACAGCTATGTCAAACCCAGAGCTGTTGGACATGCTCCACTTAAAGAAATCCAAATCTCTCTGAGCTACACGCTCTAGGGACCTAAACCTTGTCACCACAATAAACAGAACATGCCGGAGGGATAGATTCCTGTCCCAGAGACTTTCCATACTCTGGAATAAACTACCTATCTGTATCAAACAAAGCTCCTCATTAGCACTCTTCAAGAAAAATCTTGAAGATTGGATGGGAAATAGGAAATTCACCCCGGGGATCACCTCTGTAACTCTGCTCGACAGTGGCACAGGAAAATAATTTTCTTGGGTGGCAAAAGCCGTACCTTTTTGGCTGGGCTTGTATAGGCCCCAGGGCTGATAGCCTAGTACCTACCTATGAACTTATGAAACTACAGACAAGTAGGTAGTGAGTTTAAGTGCAAAGCATACAGCACAGCAATTCATGTCCATCCCACATGATATCAGAAACCAATTAGAATTAAAGGGACTAGTGTTGCAGATCAAAAACACAGAGCCTGAGGTAGCCAAGAGAATGAACCAGTGCAAAGTTGCAAAAGAGGAACACAAACATCAGCATAAACTGGGAGAACTAATAACCCTATTTCAAAGGCACAAAATGTAGCCCTGGGTGCCATGGTCAAGATTACATTTTTTTCCACAGTATGCAGAGCAGAATGAATTTTATAGTATTTTCTGGTATTTGAAAGGGTGTGTAATCAATATCAAAGTGATCAAGACCAAAGGGTGAGATATTTAACTCCTCTGTTTTCAGCTAAGGCAATGTGTGCTGTGTACAAAGGTTTTTAACTCTTCTGGCTGCTAGTAAACAATGCATGCTGTGTCCAAAGGTCTTCAACTCTTCTATTTGCAGGAAAGGCAATATGTGCTGTGTCCAAAATGTTAGATGTGGATTGTCCAAATCGTGAAATAGTTCAAATGTTGCTTAACTGAATATTTTAAAACTGTCTCTTGAAGCGTACAAAATTCAGAGTGCAAAGAGACAGTCTGAAAATCATCTCCTATGTAAATCAAATTTTTGGGTCGCATTTGGGTTGCACTGCTAGGCTTCTAAGGGTCTTAGTGGTCGTTAATCTAGTATACACATGTGAACCTAGGAAGAAAGCCAGATAATAGTGTGAGTGAACACATTTTCAGAAATAAGCACTTCATCCCACAGATGGGGGAGGAGATATTTGGTAACTACTTTTGAAATGTTAAGAGACCTTATGACAATGAAGGAAGCAAACTCTCACCAAATAAGGTCCAGAACCGTAGAAACTTTTAAGAAAATAGCATATGCTTTCCCATTACGAAGGCATCATCAGATGCATGAAGCAAGTTGTCAGTACTTTGCCTGAGGCATATGAATCCTTTTTGCAGATAAGAGAATAACACTGTTTAGGGAAGAAGGAAAAAAGGTGCTCTCTATTTAGCCAGTAGGACTCAACTGTGTAAGGAGTACCTAGTGTTTTATTTTACTTAGAGTATCCAGGTGTGTGTGTGTGGAGCGGGAAGTTTAAATCCTGACTAAAGTTTGCAAAAGCAAAAGGGGAAATACTGCCTGTAGTATATGCCAAGTTCTTAGTATAATTGTTTCCTCATGTATTCCATGTGAGGGGTGAGGGAGATAACAGAAGTAGCAACACAGTTGTGGTAGGTTTTCTTTTTTGAAACTGCAGATGCTCCAGACTATCACAAGGATCTCTAAAGTATGCTGGCAGAGGACAGAGAAAGCAGTGCCGAGAAGGACTGCACTGGATAGAATGGTTAAGCCAGCATTTTTGACAGAAACATTACCTATTTGGGCAGCTGACTCTGGTTGCAGCCACATTTTCAAACGCTCCTTGTCAAGATTCATTTGGACAAGGAAGAAGGACAGGAAGACAAGCAGGTGGCAGTGTTTCATGGTATCCTAGCAGATATCTGAACAGATAATGACTTTAATATTACCCTGTGTACAAGCATCTACATGCAGCCATGCATGGAGACAGTGTTATGGGAAAGGTATTGGGGCAAGAGCCAATCAGTATTCACACCTACAATTCAAGATGGCAATGTGGTTACTTCAGAAAAAGAGCTAACCGGTAGCAAAATGTCTGGACCAGGGCCACAGATGTCAGGACATTCCGTATTTCATCTTAAAAGAGTTGAGACACAGTTATCAAAATCAAAAAGTACTAGAGTTCTGTTTAAAGGAGAAATGGGGAGAATTCTAAAAGAAAGAGTTAAGGCCTACACAGCTATTTGACCTCTCTTTACAAAACCTGAGGAAGATGGTCAATGGAGATCCTAATCCTCAAGGGAATAAGGAGAATGTATAAAAGAAAAGCCATTGTTCTATAGGAAGTGGACTCCAAAAATGAGGGATACAAGGAAAGTGATGAAGGAGTTGGCAGGGCCTATAATAAAGCACATCTAGCTACAGTCGGTGATAGTTTGGTAGGCCATAAAAGTATAACACTTAAAAAAAAAAAAAAAAGTTATGTCTTACCATAACGTTCCAGCTGTGTTGTTGATTTTTGATAATTCATTACTTATGGGTTATCGGTTCCGTCCTCTTAACCAACCTGGCCTCATACCAAGCTCGCATCTGCCAAAAACTCTTGAGCCAAGATCAGGGCCAGAATGCTCGGTTCCCTGTTACTTCAGACTGAGTTTGCAAGTTGACAGACAAAAGTAGAGGCTACCTCTGGTCATAATAGGCCTACAATAAAGGAGTATATGAGATCAATCAGGAACCTTTGGTTGGGGAACGGAGGGTGGGAAGTAATGAATGAACGAAGATCAACAACACAGATGGAACGTTATGGTAAGACATAACTTCTTTATCTGATGTTGTTAATCTTCGTTCACTCCTTACTGATGGGACAGAGTCCCCAGCTACCTGTATCCCTGAGTGGCCCTCATGGAAGGACATTCCTGAGCACCATGGAGCCAAAGAAAGCTCTACCTCTGGAGGCCAAGTCCAATTTGTAATGAAGAATAAATGTATGAGGTTTGGCTCAAGTTGCAGCTGAGCAAATATTATTGAGGGAAGCCTCAGCATGGAAAGCTGCTGAAGTTGCTCTAGACCTTGTAGAATGAGCTTTCACTCTATGAGGCAAGGTGAGATTATTTTTGTTGTAGATAAAAGTAATACAATATCTTAGCCATGAAGCCAATGTGACTTTTGATACAGAATGACCTTGTCTAGGTCCAGAAAAAGCCAAAAACAGTTGGTCTGATTTACGGGTAGATTTTGTTCAGTCCAGATAAAATTGTATTTGCCTATGAACATCCAAGGAATGCAGGCAATACTCTCCCTTGTTAGAATGGTTAGGAAAGAACAATGGAAGGTCAATAGATTGGTTAATAGACTGCTCTGACACCACTTGTGGTAAAAAGGAAGAATTAGTTCTCAGTGATACCCTATCCTTATGGAAGATAAGATAGGGAGGTTTGATGTATAAGGCTTGAAGTTCTGACAAACATCTGGTTGAAGTGATTGCAATCAGAGACAAAGTTTTCCAAGAGAGATATTTTGCATCACATGAAGACGCAGGTTCAAAGGGGGAAATGTTAGAGCTTGCAGAATCAATGCCAAATCCCAAGGTTGTACCGGTTCTCTAAAGGGAAGTTTTAGGTGGATAACCCCTTTCAAGAAAGTTTTACAGAGTCTGTGTGACATAAGTGAAGAATCTTGAAAACCAATGTGGAAATTTGAAATGGCAGCTAAATGCACACGAATAGTAGAGGCAGACACCCCAGAGTGGAAAAGATGTGATAAGTAATCCAGTACCACCGAAACTGGGGCTGACAAGGGGTCTAATTGTTTATTCACTGCCCACAGAGAGAACCTTTTCCATTTGTTAAGATAGATTAGTCTGGTGGACGATTTTTGAGAAGCAATAAGAATACTGCCTGGCAATCACTGGACGTGGAGAAACCAAGCTGTCAGTTTCAGGTGTTGTTACATTGGGGTGAATCAGACCCTGCGGATGGCAGATCAACACTGGTGATGGATTGAGGATCCACGGTTGATCTAGCAGGTAAGGCGAAGGAAGGGAAACCAAACTTGTCGAGGCCAATATGGAGCAATGAGGATCACTTTGCTCTTCAACTACCGTGCTTTCTTCAGGAACTGGGAGAAGAGGGGAAGAGGAGGATAAGCATAAAATAGACCTGAGGGCCAAGCGTGGACTAGAGCATCTCTCAGTGACTGTCCCCGAGGGGGGATTAGGGCAAAATAGTTGCTGCACCTGTAGTTGATTCGTGAGGTTGCAGAATGCACCTGCTCAATTTGTCCGCTACCACGTTGGAGCTCCCGGGAATGTGCATTGCAATTAGGAAGCGGTTGGAAGTTATCACCCATTGCCATATTCTCAAGGCCTCATGGCATGACGGGTAAGATCTGGTGCCCCCTTGTTTGTTGATGTACCAGACCACTGACATGTTGTCTGACTGGCTCGCAACAATTCCTGATGGAAGGATGAAATGAAATGCCTGCAACGCTAGTAGCACCACCCCCAGTTCCAGGACACTGATATGCAAAAGGGCCTCTGTCTCCAACCAGGTGCCTTGGACCGAATTTCTTTGACATAGCCCCCCCACCCCATCAGGGATGCAGCCGTGGTCACCGTGTCTATCAGTTGATGGGGGTTGAAGGGGTGACGAGACCATTGTTGGGGATTTCAAGACATCCACCAGAGTAAATCTTGCTTGCATCTCTGAGTTACACTTATTTGAAAAGACAAAAGATGTTGCAGAGGGTACCACTGAGTGAGAAGTAGCCACTGAATGAGCCTCATGTGGAATCTAGCTAGAAGAACAATGGTGATCGAGGCTGCCATTGATCCCAAGAGTTGGGAGTATAGATTGAGCAGGATATTTGTGGTGACAGAGCAGGGGTTGAACCTGTTGCCTTATTCTCTGAAGCCTGTGGTTCGGAAGGGATGCTGTGCAATTTCTCGCGTCCAACAATACCCCTATAAATTCCAAAGACTGAGTTGGGGTTGTGTTGGATTTCTCCCAGTTTATAGTGATTCCCAGGCTTTGAGCTGTTAGGAGAGTGTAGTGTAGGGCTTTTTCCAGTAGACACTTTGTGGGGGCAGTGAGGAGCCAGTCATCTAGATATGGAAACGCCTGGAATTCTTGAAGTCGCAAGTGAGCGATAACCACTGCCATGCATTTGGTGAACACTCTGTGGACTGTAGAGAGACCGAAGGGCGGAGCTTGAAATTGGTAGTGACTGGCTCTTATGCGGAAGCGGATGTATCTTCTTGAGTGTTTCTCCATTTTTATGTTGTAGTACGCATCTTGAAAATCTACAGAGCACATACAATTGTCTTCTTCCAGAAGAGGAAGGACAGACTGAACCGTGACCATCCGGAATTTCTCTGTTTTTACAAATTTGTTTAGTTTGCTGAGATCCAGACTTGGTCTTCAGTCCCATGTCTTTTTTGGCACTAAAAAGAACCTTGAGTAAAAACCGAATCCTATCAGGTCTGGGTGGACCGTCTGGATGACTTTTTTTGTAGCAGCTTTTGAATTTCGTGTGCTGCTGTTTCCCTTTGGCAGAACGTCAGGTAATACTCTGGATGAGATTGGGCAAAGATGGAAGGGGATGCAACAGCCTCTGGATATTATCCGTTTACCCAAGAGTCGATGGTTATATTTTGCCAGGCAGCGGGGTACAAGGAAAAACAACCCCCAACTGCTTCCAGAGGTGAGCAGTTGGGCAACGCTTCAGGAGCACTGATAGGGTTAAACAGAGAAGGAATCTCTAGAAGCCCAGTTTTGAGGACCTCCTCTGCCCCGAAAGGGGCATCTTCCACTGGAGTTTTCCCCTCCGCCTCTAGGGGAGAACTCGGCACATTTGTCCCAGAAAGAGCCCTGTGATTTCCTGTGCCACATCTTCCCACTCCTCTGATTTCTGGAGTAGAACCGCTGAGGAGTGGAGTGTCTGACACCAATGGCAGACAGGGTCTTGCCACCTTGTTCGCACCTTGCCAGCATATCTTTCACTTTTGGGCCAAACAAAGAAGCGGCCTCAACGGGGGTGTTCCTGACGGAAGCCTTAAAGGAGTCCGCAAAGTTGCATCCAGGCATGTCGTCTGGTGACTGTACCCACTTCTGCCGCCTAGCTGCCCCTTCCATTGCGTGAGTCAAAAACCTTATGGCAAAAGTTGACGAAGCAAACACACGCTTCCCTAGTCTGTCAATCACCCGAGCCTCCTTGTTGGGCGGATGGACAGTTTGGCTCTCTTCTGCCAAATCCTTCTTAGTTGCAGCTGCCACCACCACGCATCTACTGGAATACCTCGTGACCAATGTGGGTGCTCAGCTGGGGGCGATAATATTTTATCCGGTCTCCTTGGTATCGCTTCCAAGGTATCAGGAGCCTTCCATGCGCACTGGACGATGAGCTGGACGAAGCTCATCGGCAGGCGAGGTGACCAAGGAGGTAGGGGGCCTGGCACGAAAGGCCTGCAGGAATACGGATTCCTCAAAGGAAGGATTAGAGGACTTCCAGTCACGCCTATGTCTAAGGATCTCGAGGATGTCACCAAAGGGCACCTCATCAGAGGGTGACCATGGGGACCCTTCCCCGTCATCAAAATCCATATCTTCAGTCAATGACTCCTCAGTGGAGTCCATGTGCTTCCTCTTGTACGACGCTTTGTGGGGTACTTCCTCAGTGGGAGGTTCTGGGGAAGACTGCAAAGAGGGGGGTCTCCTGAGGAGGACAAACCTGAGGCCTTTGTGCCCGGTGTCCAGTGGTTGTGGCTGGTGACAGTTGCGGTACAGACGGGGGAGAGGACTCTGACATGTGGGATTTGCCAGCGGAGGCAAGCACCCTCTCCATGGCTTGGAAGGCCGTCCCACCCAAGGAGGGATGGGAGCCGGGAACTGAGCACTACAACCTTTGAACCGGGGTCACACCCCGACCCGACGAACCCACTCCCAGACCAGGAGTCTCAAAAGGACTGTGAACCGTGACAGAATCCCTGGTGGGTGCCATAGAAAAAAATTGGAGTGGAACCAGGAATGCCCTCCCCCATGCCACAGCCACTGGCCTGAGAAGAGATCGATGCCCAGTGCACCGAGGGCCACAAGGACAGCTCCAGTTCCAAAGTGAGATCCACTACTGGAGTCGGAGGAAGGGAAGCTGCTGTCGGAGTAATAGGTTTCGAAACTTGGGTAGAAGTCGAAGGAGGAGTGTACGTTGGTGTTTGAGGAGATATACGTTCACCTGAAGGAGGGAATGTGGACTTCGACAAGTGAGAGACTTCTGGCCACAAGCAACTGGTCAACAAGCTGCAACACATCTTGTTCAGAGAGACTCTTGGTTGACCTCATGGAAAAAGCTATTGGCGATTCTGGCCTTTCTACAAAAGGACTATATTGAGTGCCAGCAAATGGATCCAATGAAGGAGAATACTTGGTCCTTGCTAATTCAATAGGTGCAGAGCCTGGAACCGAGGATGCCTGCACCGAAGAAAACGGTGTGTAAGTAGTCCGCGCCGACACTGTCAGCGCCATATTAGTTGGTGTCTGCACCGTAATGGCAAATGTCGGCCTCGATGGGTATGGTGCCGTCAAGGAAAGTGTCTGCACCAGTAATAAGGACAGTGCCGAGAAGGACTGCACTGAGGAACATGTCGGTGCTGAAAATGTCTTTGTCGTGGAGTACAGAAAAGTCATACTCGGAGCCTGTAAGGGCTGCGATGGAACTGTTGGAGCCGTAGTTGTCTGCACCGGAAATTCCGGTGCTGCTGTCTATAAGGAAGACATGGCTGGAGCTAGAATCATTTGGGGCAGTTCCGAGCCTGGAGCCGAGAGGGTCACAGGTGGCAGCACTGAAGTAGTAATCAATCTATAGAGAGACTGAAGGGCAGTGCTTGAAATTGGTAGTGACTGGCTCCTATGCGGAAGCAGAGGTATCTTTTTGAGCGCTTGTCCATTTTTACATGGTAATACGCATCTTGAAGATCTACAGAGCACATCCAATTGTCTTCTTTCAGAACAGGAAGCATAGACTGAACTGTGACCATCTGGAATTTCTCTGTTTTTACAAATTTGTTCAGTGTGCTGAGATCCAGAATCGGTCTCCAGTCCCGTCTTTTTTGGCACCAAAAAGAACCTTGAGTAAAAACCGGATCCTATCTGGTCTGGGGAATCATTTGGATGACTCTTTTTTGGAGTAGCTTTCGGATTTTGTGTGCTGCTGCTTCCCTTTGAGTGGGACGTCGGGTAAGGCACTGGATGAGATTGGACAGAGATAGAAGGGGATGCGATAGCCTCTGGATATTATCTGTTGTACCCAAGAACTGGTGGTTATGTTTTGCCAGGCAGTAGGGTACAAGGAAAAACGACCCCCGACCGCTTCCAGAGGTGAGCAGTCAGACAATGCTTCAGGAGTGCTAGTATGGTTGCCCAGAGAAAGAATCTCTGGAACACTGGTTTCATGGACCTCCCCTGCCCCGAAAGGGGCATCTTCCATTGGGGCTTCCCCCTCTGCCTGGGAGAATTCGGCACGTGCGTTACGGAAGGAGCCCTGTGATTTTCTGTGCCACATCTTCCCGCTCCTCTGATTTCTGGAGTAGAATCATTGAGGAGTGGAGTGTCGGACACCAACGGCAGATAAGGTCTTGCCATCTTGTTCGCACCTTGCAGTGTATCTTTAACTTTAGGGCTAAACAAAGAAGTGGCCTCGATGGGGGTGTTCATAAAGGAAGCTTTAAAGGAGTCCGCAAAGTTGCAAAGGTGCATCCAGGCATGTTGTCTCCTGACTATAGCTGGGGCAAGAATCAACTGGGGCGGTCCTGAGGCTGGGGCCAAAAGGGCCACAGATGGTAGCACCGGGCTCGAAATTTTTACCATTTTGTGAGTCGACTCCTTGCGATCTCCAGAGGGAGATGAAGTGAGTGACTTTGAGAAGGAAGAAGAAGACCGCCTCTTACGGGGTTAAGCAGGAGGGAGGGAGCCCTCCAACCCAGAGATAGCCTCACAGAAAGAAGTTTTAAGGAGGCCTTTCAGGATTAACTTGTTCTTTCTTTCATTGGGAGTCCTGGTCACAAAATTTCTACAAATCCCACACAGGGGATCCACTGAAAGGTGGGAGATATTCAAGCAATAGACACATAAATCATGGCCATCAGAAAGCGGTAACTTACGGTTACGGATTAACTTGCTCTTTCTTTCATTGGGAGTCCTGGTCACAAAATTTCTACAAATCCCACACAGGGGATCCACTGAAGGGTGGGAGATATTCAAGCAATAGACACATAAATCATGGCCATCAGAAAGCGGTAACTTACGGCCGCATTCCGTACACTGTTTGAAATCAACACTACTTTTCTTGTCCGACATAATGATGTGGAGAAGAACGACAGTACCAAGGAGTTAAGAAAGCTACCCAGAAGGGTAAGAAGGGAGAAAGGAAGGATTGCCAATGATGGTAATGAAGAACTACCTCAATTGTAAGAAAAAAGTAATAAAAAGGGAAGAAAAACTATAGGAAGAGAGTCTTAAAGTTACAATAGGGTAGGAGTATAGAGATAGTAACTGAATGAAAACTTTTTAAGCACTAACAATATAGAAACTTTCAAAAAAATTATTCACTTTGCTGAGAGAGAGTGGCTTGATACGGCTGTACAGCAACGCGGCAAATGAGATCTGAAGTAACAGAGAGCAGAGCATTCTGGGTAGGATCTTGGCTTGAGAGTTTTTGGCTGACACGAGCTTGGTATGAGGCTGGCTTAGTTCCGAGGACGGAACCGATAACCCATCAGTAAGGAATGAACGAAGATTAACAACATCAGATCAAAACTTTCAAACTAAGAATTCTACTTCTAGAATAGAATAACCTTCTTACATCAATCTTCTCACATAATCCATTCCTCCTCTTCAGCTCTGCACTGCTAAGCCAGCCCACCCATTTTACCTCCTCCTATCTTTACTGACTTTCATCTTTCCCTCCCACATCTCCCATTGTTTTCTAAGCATAATTCCACTGGACTGAGGAACTTTTCTCTCCTGGACTCTACTAAAAAGGGGAATTCTACCCAGACTATCCCAGCCAACAAATGAAAATACATAAATAAATATAAAAGGGGGCTTATATAAAATATGTCCTAGATACATATTACACAAAATGTGAAAAGGTACTACATATCATGTAAATGATGTGAACAGATTAAGGCAGGAGATAAAGCTAGAGACTATCTAGCTTGTAAAGCATCATGAAGACACAGAGACCCAAAAATCATGATAGGATTAACCGTCAGGGTAAAGAAATATTAGGTAAAAATGTCAGAAATGTTCTAACCTGACAAAAAAATTTAGAGGCCTTTCAAAACAAAAAGATGGTGAGTAAGATATGAAACATATTGTTTATCTCAAGCTTAATTTCTTGATGGACTCTCAAAAAAACTCATTTGAGTCTAGAAAAGAAGACACGTGAAAACTAATACTCTTGGTAAATATTATTGTTATTTCAAAGAAAATGCATGAAAAATGAACTAGCTGTATGAAATTTTAATATATGTGCACATAAGTGGATAAAAGATAAGAAAAGCATTACCTGCTTATTCTTCTTAATAAGACTGCTTTATGTAAAAGAAAATATGTAAAATGGTATATAATTGCATTTACCACTGTAAAAGTCATTACAGTTTTAAATTTTAATCCAAACCTTTCTTCCTGACTGTGTAAATTTGTGTTATTTTGCAAAGCCTGATACTTTTTGGAGGCTGCTGTGTTAGGTCAAATGATGAAGCTGTATTTGGACACTGGCTATCAAATCTTACATTTCATCTCTTGAACATGTAGCTGTGGAAACAGAAAGGCATCTTCTACAATTCCAAAGCAATTAGAAATACTGAGGACTTGTGTAAGTAGAGAACTTACTATTTATAAACAGATGGACTGATTGTTAATAAAAAGGGTAACAAAAGTACAGAAAATACAGAAGGTATTGCACTGCTTGTTGGAGAATGCCGTTGGAGATAGTTCAGACTATACTGCCTGTAAGGAGTCAAATTGAATTTTGGACTAGAGAGAAACGGCTAGGGCATAGTATATCTTTAACCACAGACTTTTTTCAGCACATTTTTCTTTCTTGAATGTTTCATTTTCAGGTGTTTTTGCCTTTTACTGTTTGCATTTTTAGTTGGGGAAATACTTAAAACTTATTTCATGCATTACATTTAATTTTATTAATCTCTGAATGCTTGTGGCTGGTATGTATTAGCTTATGACTTTATACATTTAACTGTGTACCAAACTATGTTGTGACCATCCTTAGAAAGGTGAATGCTTGGAGTTAATTGCTACCATTTGAATACTTAAGACTGGCATATTTTAATGGTAGTCAGTAGGATGCTCTGTTTAAATTGTGATGAAAGCACTTATTTACAGTCTTATTTGCCTTTATTAGTTTTTGGTTTTGCCTGTGTTTTTACAGTTTATTATTAGCTTCTTTGTTTATCCTGGTGGGTTAGCAGTACGAATCTCAAGGTTTAGTTATTAGTTTATGCCATTTTTGCCATGATGCAGATTTTTTTTTGGCAAAGGTGTTTTTATCTTAATAGTTTTGGCTATCTAGTGACAGCATTCCTTAATGTTTGTGAAGAACGGAATTGGTGCTGGATATGCCTATACAAGCCTAGCCATAACAATTCCTTGGCTATTTGTTCCCACACTATTTACTTCCCTGGACCCCTGTATAGCAGGGTGACTGACGTGATCCCTGGGGTGAATTTCCTTTCTCCCATCCAGTCGTCAAGGTTCCTTTTGAGGAGGGTCAAAGAGGCGCTCTGCTTGACATATATGGGCAGTCTTTTCCAGAGTCTGGGGAGTCTCTGGGTCAGGAACCTATCCCTCCAGCATGTTTTGTTTATTGTGATGACAAGATTTAGATCCCTGGAGCATGTGGCTCTGAGGGATTGGGATTTTTTTAAGTGTAGCATGTCCAACAGCTCTGGGTTTGACATGGCCTTCTATGTTAAGCAGAGATCGCCTCTGAGTAGACAATATGCGACAGAGTATAGCTGGAGTTTTTTAAGGCATTCAGCGTAGGGCATCTGCTTTAGGCCTGTGATTCTTTTAGTGAGGTATTTCTACGGCTTTTCCAGTTGATGCAGATGTCGTGAGAGGTACATACCAAACGGGGCATTGTATTCTATAATGGGTCTAATAAGGGATGAGTACAGTGGAACAATGACCTCCTTTTTTCTGGATGAAAAGCCCTTAGTGATGTGTGCCACACAGAAGGATTTCCTGACTGTTGTGGCGATGTGGTTATAGTAGATGACACCACTGTCCACCTGTGTCCCTAAGTCTCTTATCACGCTTTCAGTGTTTAGTGTACTGCCACCTACGTGGTAATTTATGGGTACATGTGTTTTCCCAAAGGGGATAACTATACATTTCTTGGCAATGAGCTTGAACCCATGGCTCTGGCACCAAGCATCTGTTTCTGTAAGGCCCTTTTGTAGAGTATCCACATCATTTGGGGGATTCAATAATGACTCCCAGTTTGTAGTCATCTGCGAACTTTGTTAGCCAGAGCTCCTTAGTGTTGGCCTGTACTTCAGAGAAGTAGATGCCAAACAAGTGCGGTCCCGGGATTGAACCCTGAGGTACTCTCCACTTGTCACTTGTCTGGAGCTGGATTTGGAGTTGGCTACTTTTACAGTGTGGGTTCTGTCAGTAAGCCAGTTGGCAACCCATCGAGTGACATAGGGATTAATGCCCAGCTTAGTAAGTTTATCTATGATTTCAGAGTGGGGGATGGTGTCAAAGGCATTGGCGAGGTCCAGATAGGCTGTGTGGACCGCCTTACCCTCGTCCACGGCTCTGGAGATTGATTCCAAGAAGTCAGTCTTGTTCAGGAGACAAGATCGGCCCTTCATGAACCCAAACTGGGTGGGGTCTAGTGTTTGAAGGTTTCTAATGTCTTTGTTTATAAGTTCTATGATAATACGTTCCATAGCCTTGCAGATCAGGCTCGTCAGACTGATGGGGCGGTAGTTCCCGGGATCCAATGTGGATCCCCCTTGTGGAGTGGGATAACTGTAGCTGTGTGCCACTCAGTCGGCACGAAGCCTGAGGTGAGGCTATGATTAAACATGACACTTAGGTGAGGTGCCAGTTCATTTTGTAGTTCATATAGTACACAGCCCGGGATGTCATCTGGTCCCATGGATGCTGTATTCTTAGCTTTGGAGAGTGCATTTTTTATTTGTGTGGCCTTTATTACCGGAATTTGGCAATCTTCCGGTATTGAGATGGGCCATTTAGGGGATGAGAGGGGGGTGAAGTTGGCACTGAATCGATCTGCCAGGGTACTGGCAATATCCTTGGGATCAGTATATTTAATGCCACTCTGTTGTAGCTCAGAGCAGATCTGAGCATTGCCATTTATATTCTTGACATAGTTATAGAATGCCTTGTGGTTGTCTTTGGAATCTTTGGCAATTTTATTTTCATAACTAGTTTTGGAGGATTTTATGAGGGATCTCAGCTTCTTATTGAGGCTGGTATGGGAGTTTTGTGCATCCTGGGATTTTCCTCTTTTCTGCAACAGTTTCTTCCTTTTGTTGTAAAGTTTGTTTATGGCAGGGGACCACCAGATTTGCTTCCTTTTTTTTGGAGGAGAGCATCTTGGTTCTATTTGGGATGGCATGATTCATTCATGAGTGGATATGCTCGTACAGTGCCTTAGTGTGGGGTTCAGCAGTTGAACTTTCAGTTGCCGTCTGCATGAGTGTCATGAAGTTTGTCACTTCTGACTTGAGTAGCATGATGTTGGCTTTGGAGAATTTTTTATAGAAGTTTCCTTACTGGCGGGTGGGGATGGGATGTGGATGTTAAGGGTGACTAGCTTATGGTCAGACCTGACCAACGAGGGGGTGACCACAGGTGTCGATTTCTCATGTTAGTAATGACCAGGTCTAGGATATTGGAGCCCCTGGTGGGACTATGGATTAGTTGATCCAAGGCGTTGATATTTATGAATTCCAAGAACCTTTATGCAAGGGTGTTGGTACATGAGTAGTTTTCCCAGTTAATGGCAGGGTAGTTGAAATCACCCAGTATTAGGGTGTTTGGTTGTATCTTAATATTTTCCACTATGTTTAGAAAGGTGTAGTGAGAATCTTGGGGCATGGTGTGGGATCTGTAGCAAGCTACAATTTGGATTGCGGTCTTACCTAGTGTTAGTTGCACCTGGAGAATTTCAGACGCATTGCGTTGGGTAACTAGCCTGGTGATGTGAATATCCTTGGTGAATATGGGCACTCCTCCACCTTTAGTGTTTCGGACCTGGTTTGGTGGTCGAAAAGTGTGGTAAGAACTTTAGCCTGGTATTGCAGGGGTTCTCTCTGGAACCTTGAACCAGGTCTCAGTTACTGCAGAGATATCGATGTTCTCCATTTTTAGGAGTGCCTCAAGAGTGTGCATTTTGAGGTTTAGACTTCTAGCATTGAGTATAAGGAAAGATTTTCTTTGGTGGGCAGCAGTATGTTACCACAACAAGGGACTACCCTTCTCTCAACCCCACACCACCCAGACCCTCAACACAGACGCATCAGACTATGCCTGGGGTGCACACCTGGACGGCAGGTGCATACAGAGCCAATGCAGCCAACATCAAATACATCTGCACATCAACCAAAGAGATGTTAGCTTCCCAGCACGCACTGACAGCTTTCAGACCCCTCCTCTACCCGGGGGCTCTAATGATCACAACAGACAACACCACTGTGAATTGGTATATCAACAAGCAGGGAGGGACTCACTCGTACCCTGTGTGCAGGCTCGCCATGACCCTTTGGCACACGGCCTCAGCCATGCAACTACACCTGTTAGCACAATTCCTGCCAGGCTCTCTAAACTCTCATGCAGACAACCTAAGCAGAAATCTTCTGGACCCAAACGAGTGGCAGCTAGACCAAAGAACCTTCACCCTTGTAACTCAGAAATGGGGAACCCCAAAGGTCAACCTCTTTGCTTCCCACTCCAACCATCAGCTCAGCAAGTTCTGCACCAGGGAACCTCACTGCAAGGCCTGGAAAGTAGATGCTCTATCCTTCCAGTGGGTCAACCTCTCGGTCTATGCATTTCCCCCACTACCGTTCATTACAAGGGTACTGCTCAAAATAAGGGAGGAAAAAACGAGGACAATCCTGATTGCCCCAGACTGGCCACGCCAGTACTGGTACCCACTGCTGCGCAGCCTGTCACCTCTGCCACCATGGCATCTCCCTCAGATCCCAACATTCCTAACCCAGAGGGAAGGAGAATTCATGCATCCCCAATTGCAGACCCTCAATCTGGCAGCCTGGCTTATTCACGGACCACTGCACAAGCTGCCAATCTCAGCAAACAGGTTCTAGATGTTATACATGAGGCCAGACGCCCTAGCACTAGAAAGTCTTATGCTGACAAATGGAAAAGGTTTTGCACCTGGATCCAGGTTAAGGGAGCCAGGACGGCACAGCCCTCCCTACCTCTCATCCTGGATTACCTTGCTGACCTACTACACAGGGGTCTATCCATTTCTTCTATTAAAATTCATGCCTCAGCTATCTCTGCTCATTTCAGCACAGAGCTACCTCTTTTCTCACACCCTCTCATCAAACAGTTCCTAAGAGGGCCTAACAACTTGAGGCCACCCAGAAGAGCACCTACCCCAGCTTGGGACCTAAACTTTGTGTTGGAAAATCTCACTCTGCCCCACTTTGAACCAGCAGCTTCAGCAGAGTTAGTTTCTCTCATGGAATACAGCCTTGCTTCTGGCCATCACTTCAGCAAGAAGAGTATCCAAGCTACAAGCACTAATGCCTGTAGAGCCCTTCATCATTTTCCATGCTGACAGGATCTCCCTCAGAACTAACCCATCCTTCATGCCAAAAGTGGTGCCCAGTGTGGCTCTCAAACAATCCATTAATTTGCCCAACTTTTTCCCTAATGCACTAAACAAGGGGGAAAGGATACTGCACTCTCTAGATGTGCACAGACAGCTCAGATTATATCTACACATGACTAAATCATTTAGAAAGACTAATCAACTGTTAGTCAGCTTTGCTCCAGGAGCATAGAGCAAAGCCACATCCAAACAAATCATTTCCAAATGGATAGCACACTGCATCCATTTCTCCTACAAGCAACATGGGAAACCTCCCCCTAAGGGGGTCAGGACACAGTCTACCAGAGCAGCCTCCACCTCTGCAGCTTTCTTCCAGAGGGGTCCCATCCAGGGACATCCTGGAGGCTGCAACATGGACATCAGTTTATACCTTCACCATGCATTACCACCTGCCTATCTTCTCCAAATCCAGGGCAGGCTTTGCCACCGCAGTCTTGCAAGGCTTCCTAGCCAGCCCCAGTCTTCTTGACTGCCTCCAACCTTTTCTTCAGCTTTGGGAATCAACCTAAATGTGATGACTGCAACAGTGAAACACGAAGAACATAGTACAGTTGTGTACACTTACCATAAATTTAGATGTTTGAGTCTATTCACTGTTGCAGTCCTGGTTTCCCTCCCTCCACCCCCTTCTCTCTCTCTCTCTCTCTCTCTCTCTCTATCTCTCACTCTCTCTCTCTCTCCTTACAAGGAATTTTTGGTATTTACTTTCTACTGGTGGTGTTCTTCCGCCATAACCTAGCTCCCTCTTGGGGGCTCCTGACAGTTAGGGCCAGGAAAACTGATGTAATGGTGTCAGCTGCCTTATTTTATACTACTGATGACCTGACGTCAGTCCTGCAGCGACGGCAACCGACGCAGAAATACTAAGCCTCCGGTATTTGGCCCAACTGAGGGCTACCCTGGCGGGGATAACCCAAATGTGATGACTGCAAGAGTAAATACAAACATCTACATTTATGGTAAGTGTACACAACTGTACTTTATAGCTCCAATCTGTAGCTGTGAAGTGCAGAACTTATCTGAATGTGGTGGTGGTGGCGAGTGTTATCTACTACCCACAGCAACAGCACACATATCTGTAAACCCTTAAGGCCAAATGCTCTGTGTATTCTGACAGGTACTAAACAGTGGCAGTTGTCAAAGCCCCACACTACTGTCTCTGCAGCACATTCAAACCGACAGTAGTGCAAGAGTTAAAGCACAAAGCTCCTATCACATTGCCAACTGGTTGCAAAATGGTGGTATTATAAGACTGGTAGTCAGAGTTCCACAGACTTACTTGCACTTAATTCAGAAATAAAAAACGCTCACTTGGGACTTGATTTGATAATATTGTGATAATTCTACTGTGCGCTTATGTTAAGCACTTCTGTTCCCAAAATACTAAAAACAAATGGCAAACTGAGAAATATAGATATGGTGTTCCTGTAAATAATAAATCATATACATTAGTACAAAACGAAGAAAAGTTATATTGCTGTATTTTTTGTACTTCTTAACCATGAGAGACTCACTGGGCACAGCCCATTTTCAGCAGTTACTCAGCATGAAACATGAACTTAAGAGCTACATTACACAGAATATTACAATAAAGAGAAAAAAAACATGAATTAGTGATTACATACTACAATAATAACGCATGTCATAGTATGTTTAACCAAAAACATATGTATTTATTTGTTTACTATGGTAGTGCACTGATCACACCTGACCATTTGCAGGCACAGTTGGCCAGGTGAAAATAAAACATTTTGCATGTATAAAACAACAAAACATGCAAAAAATTAAACAAACAAAAAAATCAAAGCAAAGAGGCCTGTATAGTACATATATATATATATATATATATATATATATATATATATATATAATAGAACAATAGAAGTACAGATACTAGGATACACATGCTACCAGAATAGCATAGTTGTTAAGTTTCAGGTACAAAGCAATATGGTAATTTACAATTGACAGTAGATATAAGACCAGAGAGGCTCAAAAGAGTTAGGTGATGTACCCTTTTCAGAGACAGGACCTTTGACTAGCTGTAGCTTTTAAGATAATCTCTTAAATTGGGTAAGTTGGAGTTTTCTTTCAGGAGGAGAAGGAGGGAGGGACTGCCAGAGACACAAAAAAGGGATAGACAGAGAATGAAAGGGCACGCAAGTATGTAGAATGCATGTCTGATGGATTATAGGGAGGGCACAGTCTGAGACTATGGACATAAACTGCATGAAGAAGAAAGTGGTAACCTGAAGAGATGAATACCTTGTAGAAGGTCAGCTCTCTGTTTAATGGGGAACCGTTTTGTCGAGTGCAAGGCAGTGGTACTCTTGAGGAAGAGAACTGGTAATGAATTCACAAATGGGATTAGAAAATGGTTTGGTGTTTTGTTTAGAGGCAGAAGCAGTAATGTGAATGGTGTTTTGTTTAGAGGCAGACTCAGTAATGGGAAGACTAAACTCAAGCTAGGATAGGACACCTTTATCACCAGCTGGCCTGGCAGAGGGAAAAAGAAAACGACAGATTTTTACCACAAAAAGCATGACATTTATTTTTGAATTTTTCTATGTGGGAATAAACGTTAAGAGATTGATCCGAACAGAGTCCCAGTTAGTTGAAGGTGATGTGGTTTTGATAATGGACGTGTTAAGACCGGAAATGGAATGGCTGAAAAGTTACAGAGAGAGACAGAGAGAGAGAAACTATACGGTATACCAAAAACATGCTTTTGGTTTTAGAAGCATTCAGAAGTAAGCTGGATTAGCCATTGCTGAAGTAAGTGCAAGTCAGACTGAAGTTACGCTTGTTTAATACAAAGGGAGTTGGTCTGGAGATGTAGAAATAAGCTCAATATAAATATTCATTCTAACTAGAAAAATGTCTAAATAGAGTCTGTCACGTGGATGTGCACTCTTTCAACTATTTCTGGGTTTGGGAAGTTAAGACATATCAACTGCATCACTTCTGCAAATAACACAAGCACACTCAAGTTGTTGTTTGTCTTTCGGCTTTTCCTGGTTAGGGGTCGCCACAGCGGAACTCCGGTCCGCTAATGATTGGCAGGTTTTTTTTTATGGTGTCGAGTTGCCAGCCCGACGCCCAACCTTCACGAAGGCACGCCCATTCAACGCATGTCTTTCGAACACCCAAGCACACTCAAGTAAAAATTCATATTAGGGAACAGGCAATGCAGAGCAACAAGAGATCTATAGAGAGGCTAGATTCCTTTACCAGCACCCATCAACCCAAGTTACCAGAAAACATAGAAGAGCAACAGATACCCCCTTTAATACACAATCACATATATGTATGTAGATACATATATAGAGAGAGAGACTGTGGCTCATAATTATATATTACCCTTCATGAGAATCACTGGGATCATTCCATAAATAATTTGATGGGCCCCACTCTTGGGTTAAAGCATCTAGGAGATTCTTCATCCCATTGGTAATACAGACACTCTTAGGGTACATTTGCTGGCTGCTTTCCATCGGTAAATCCAAATTGTGTTTGAATATGGACAGTCACAGGGCTGAACTTTGTTTTATGTGGATGGGGAGTCTGTTCCATGGCAGCGGTATACCTGTCCCTCCAATCTGTTCTGTTGATGTTGCAGATGAGATTTACATCCCCAGGCTGAGTACTTCTGATGCCATTGGACTTGCTGATGTACAAAAACTCCATCACTGGTCAGAAGGTGCCTTGATTGCCAGACAGAGGTGACCTCTTAGCAGTCTCTAGGATACCAACACACACACATAAACACACACGCACGCGTATTCGTGTACAGCTATATATATATATCACTACAGAAACAAATAGAAATTAAATATATGAAACAACTGCTTAAGAAGGCAAGGAGAACTGACACTTCAAATGCTAAAGAAACGGCAATCTATATTCAGTCTGTACTGTAAGGTGTTAAAAATAGCACTGCTTCATATTTTGCTCCCGATATTTGTTCATTTACTAACATAAATATAATTAGTAACTTTACTGCCTCATTTAGATCGAAAGGCGAAATACAAGATGACATAAAAAGGGGATGCGTGGACAGCAAAAAAGGGAATATTTATTTGTGCACTGAGATGAGATAATAAGCTGCAGCATCGCATTTTGTATTACAACACATATTACTAAAAGACGATACCAGGAATTTCGGTCCTGCTACAACAGACTAACCCAAAATATACAAGGCGGCTGACAGCTGTCAATCGGGCGCTGTCTATCAAAAACTGTTTTAAGCACTTACTGTAAGTACCCTCTATTCTGACTGTGCGTCAGAAAATACTGCAGTTAATTAAGGCCCAAATGTCTGTTTAAGTGAAACTCTGGTTACTTTATCATCCGAACGAACAGGAATAACTTGAAAAAAGCCTTTGCTGTTTTTAATCCTCATAAGCACACATTATTTAAATACCTTCACTCGTAACTGGTCATTTACAAGATTGGCGTTATTTGAAGGCAAGCTTCTTCAAATCATACAATGTGTGCCTGGTAAATTACTTCTTCCTTCAGGTCTACTTATGTAACTTAGTCGGTCTGTGATGCGTAAAAACTCAACACTTTAAACAAATTTCAGCACCTTTTTGAGCCAACGTTATATAACATAATGAAAGTAACAGCGCCTTTACACAGTTGATGCAACACTTGAAACTGGAATTTGAGATACTTGACCTCTTAGAGCAAGAAATCTGGACAAAGCCGTTAATAAAAGTGGGACAAAGGACTAACAATATGGACAATTTTTAAATATTGCTCTTGCAAACTTGGAAAGTTGATAGGATAACAGGTTTTGCATTAGCATTAATTTTCTGAAGGGTGTGAAGTCTAAAACTCAATCGTATGTATTTATTTTCTAACTTCAGCCTTCAATGATTTGCCACTGATTTGCCAGAAAACCATAATTTTATAAAAATCGGACCAAGAATATGAGGTAAAAATCTTGACATTCTGCGAAAATCTATATAGTTGAGATGTATGCGTAACCAACCCATACATTCACCAGCTTTGTATGCAAGCACGGCATTACATAAAGCCACCAGTAAACCAGAAACCGTAAGCCAACGTTAATAAACCAGACTGCAAAGCAAAGCCTGGCCTCCATTTAAAAAGTCTGCTGCCAAGCCTTCCCTGTCCACAATTCAACAATCCTCACAACTGCATATGTATATATATATATATATATATATATATATATATACACACACACACACACATATATATATATATATATATATATATATATATATATATACACATATATATATATATATATATATATAGACATATATATATATATATATATACATACATATATATATATATATACATACATATATATATATACATAAATATATATATATACATAAATATATATATACACACATATATATACACACACACACACATATATATTTATATATACACACACACATTTACATATATATATATATATATATATATATATATATATATATACACACACACACACATATACGTATACATATACACACACACACACACATATATATATATATATATATATATATATATATATATACATACATATACACACAATTAGACATAAATGTGCGCGTGTATACATACACACGTGTATATTTTATATATATATATATATATATATACGTGTGCGTGTATAATATATGTGTACATGTATATATTCATAAATATGTGGGCAAACGTACATTTATCTATATCTATATTAAGGCCTCAGTCTTCACACACAAGGATGAACTGCTTCACAATATGTATTCACTAATTAAGCAATGCAGCGCTGTTTTAGCCTTAGCATCAAACATATGATTAAAGCTTTATTATATCAATCTATCTTACTAATAAAGTTCTAAATGTAGAGGTTCAAGGCACATTTTTGCTTGGGAGGCTAAATATTTAAACGCCCTATAAATGCCAGTATTTAAACAACTATTAAAGTCTTCTACATGTTTAAGCTGTGAGGACGGTGGAGGTAAAGCAACTCACCATTTTAGCTGCTACACTTTGCCTCTCTCTGTTTGCCTACCGATATCACTTCGCAAACGGGAGACCTCTGTGGGAAAGAGACCGAAAACCCCGTCACCTTCAAGTTTATGCGACATTCGAGCCGCGAGCCGTCAGTCGGGAATTATCACATGGTAAAGCAACGAATGTTGTTTGTAGGGGGTGGAGCATCCACAGCTGCGGGAGAAAGTATTCAGTCTAGTCTAGTACTTTCTTTGGACGAAATGCAGTTTCTGAGGGCGTGGTTTCCGTCCCTATTCTTCTTATTTTTTTAACAGAATATTTTTGTGGTTACTGTGACAGCTGTTATTTATTATGTGCTTGTTAATCAGGTCAGAGTCAGACTGACAGCAACGTCCGAGTAGTGAAATTATATCTGATTATCAGGTGAGAAAGATAACCCTTTTTTCATTGTAAAAGATCTTCCTATACTAGAGAATGTGTGGTCAGTAATAGGGGGTCTTTGTAAAAGCTTATTTAGTTATTTAATAAGGTGTGCACCCATAAATTGGTCTGACTTTATGAAGAAGATCAATAAATCTAAGAGGAGTAAAGCTAAGTCCTTGGGTCAAAAATCACATACGTTAGCAGTTGAGTGCCAGCACTGAGCTATAAGGACATTTTTCAGTCCTGGCAAGGGAGCGCTGGTTCAATGACTTGGTCAGTCATACTTATGCACTGGTTGCAGGTCACTTCAAATCAAAGAGAGGCTGCTGGAGACAGCTGAATGGGCGTGGTCATCTAGAAAGGGGTGTGGACAACTAGAAAAGGGCGACGCAATGTTACAGTGTGGGATCACCCTGACCATGTTTACCAATTTACATAAGTGCTCTGCTGTACATGCTGACTAGTCTACAAACCAATACTAGGCTAAAGTGCATCAGGGTTAATTAGGTGTTTAGGTTCTGTTATAACACCTCTAATCAGTGAAAAAGCGATTGGTCTTCACTGTATGAAACTATTATGACTACATACGATGTAGTAAACACACCTATGAAGTAATCTGCAAGTTTGTAAAATGCCTAATGAAAAGTAAGAAAATTTGGAGATCTCACTGTACTTTCTTAATTTATTATTCACAATTCAAGGTCACTCCAATGCCTAATGGGCCAGTGATTCTGAGAGACAGTAAGATGATCTCATACTCCATACAATTTGCAGAGGATATTGCTACATGTATATGCAGGTTGGTTTGAAGACTTACCTATGCTGCAAACAGTACTTCGTACTCTACTTCTCCACCCGAAGACAAGCTGTGGTCTGGTCTGGAACACATTAGGTCATACTGGATTTGATTTTTCCTTCCTTTTTCCGGACACACAAAAGAGACGGTTTCAAGTTTCCTGAGCAAACACAGTAGTCACTGTATTCTGAAGAGCACATTGCTAAAGCATGTATAGATTGTTTTGAAGATTTACGTAAGCAGTATGCTGCAAACAGTATTCTGTACTCTTTTTCTGCACCCAAAGAGAAAGTATGATCTGGTCTGGAATACATCAGGTCATACTGGATTTTTTTTCCCTTTTTTTGGACACACAAAAGGGACTGTTTCAAGTTTCCCAAGCAAACACAGTAATCATGTGACCCTGGTACCAAATAAGTAATTGCAGTATAATACTTAACTAAGTGCCTCTGTTGTGTTCCTATGGGTATTTCTCAGGTTTCTTACTTGTAGATAAAGTCCATTCGTCTCTCTATATTTTGTACAAACAAATCAATAACTCTTTGGTTGAAGTTTGTTATACTCCTTTCGTATGGAAATCATAGCTAATGCAGTCATTCTTTCCTGCCCTCTTGTACTACGAAGAAACGTTTTAATTCTTTTCATTGTTGAGAAACACCTTTCTGCCTCAACAGTTGACATTGGTGTGGTGGCTATAATCAACAACACATTGTAACTCTATGAAAACACCTGGGTTAATAAGTTGTCCACCAAGAATTTTAACATGTTGACTGCACTGCCACTTGCTGCAAAGTTTTCACAGTAATACACCACTCCAAGTTCTATTCTAAGTTGTCCCCTCAATAATAATGGATAGTTTTCTATTGCTTCTGTGAAGAGATTTTCTGGAAACTCTTTTATGTATGTTGAAAGGTTTTCAGACATTCTGTGCGGAGTCTGCATGTCCTCCCTCTAGTTGCGTGGGTTTCCTCCGGGTACTCCGGTTACCTCCCACATCCTAAAGACATGCTGTAGGTGGATTGGATACTCTAAATTTGCTCTAGGCATAAGTGTGTGCATGTGTGTGCCTTCCGTGGAAGGTTGGGCTCCGGGTTGGCAACTCGGCACCATAAAACTCCACTGCCAATCATGAGCGGACAGGTGATCCACTGTGGTGACCCCTAATCGGGAAAAGCTGGAAGAAGAAGAAGCTGAGAAGCCAGAAGATGCTAAGTTTGTTCAAATTGTAATGATGTCTGGAACTTTATGACGCCACATACTTCCTTTGCAGTAATCAACAATGTGTCATGCAGCGGTTGAGATCTTGATGGTCCTTGTCTACGTCTTGTCAGGATGTTCTTTGTCTGTAGGTACTGTTCTGCAATGCTGTCGATATCTGATCTGAAACTGTTGAGGCATTCAAAAATATATGCACATCCTTTTCAACTGTGGTTGCACCTGTGGTACGACACTGAAGTTGCCTGTACAAAATGTCAACACTGGGCATTATATGATGAAAAACAGTCAGCCAAAACTTAAATTCATCATCTTCAAGTGTTTGCAGTAGTCCATTTGCTTCCTGTACAGTTGCTGCAATAGATGTAGGACACTTGTACAAATAATAAAAACAGTCTGACAGCAAGTCTAAGTTTTCATACACTGCATTTACATGATGGATATTAAACTTTCAGTGTGTTCCAGACATTTGTGGCATACTTAGTGCTACTATATTGTCCAGAGCAGCTTGTCTTTAAACTGAGGATGAGAAAAAGTCTGGAATTCCAAGAGTTAAAAAATGTCCTTGCTTCAGTATTATGTGGTGTGGCTCTATGCATTACCAGATTAAGTTGGTGGGCATAGTAGTTTACATAATAAGCATGTTTAAATTCCTGTCTTATGATTGCCTGGACTCCATGCTGAACTCCACTCACAACAGATGCACCATCATAACTCTGAACAACCACTTTCTCTCACTGGTCTCCCACTACTTCCTTCAACTGTTCTTGAAAAATTAAATGCAGATGTGCAGATGTCTATGCTGAATGATGCTGTCTTGTAGAAAACCAAAGTGATTAATGACTAAACTTCAGACTATAACCTTTTTAGCAGTATATCATGTGCAGTAATAATAAAAATTACTTGTCTATATAACAGATGACATGTACAATACTGTACAATTTACAGCTGTAATGTCTCAGATTTTCCTTTTCATATAGCATAAAGGATCTCCAGTGTGCAGATATAATAACAAATCAGGTCTAAACTCATACACTTTTAATGTCCTTTTTTATATCCTTTTTCATACTATTTGGATCTTATCCATGAAAACAGCCTGTTGTTATTTAACAGTTTTGGAATTTGCAGTCTGTTACTTTGGTATCCTCTGATGTCATACAGTCTGTTGACAAGTTACTCTGTTGTCTGTTTCAAGATGAATTACATGACAGTTCAGTGAGTTGTCGTTGCCTGCAACCTGGTAGGGAGGTTTTCTTTTTTGCGTGTTTCAGGAATTCCTTATCTATAATTTTCCTTGAAGCTTGTACCAGACTGTTACACACAAATTAATGCCTCTTTTAAGGAGTTATCCTTATCAGCGTTTTTCTCAAGCTCTACCAGACCCTCATGTTACATTTACAGATGAATGCCAATTTTTATTTATTTGATTTTTAGCTGAGAACAGTTTAACCCTTTAATATATGTATGCTAGCAAACAGAAATGTATGCATCCAACTGACTGTATTATTCTACATATTCTAGATATATTCTAGCAAATAGAAATGTATGCATCTAACTAGCAAACAGGTGTACATGCACTATTATTTTCACTACAAGTATATATATATATATATATATATATATATATATATATATATATATATATATGTATGTCAGTGGCGGCTGGTGATTTCAAATCAAAGGGGGGCTGCACGAGACAGCTGAATGGGTGGGGTCAATGGGAATGGGTGTGGCCAACTAGAAAGGGGAGGGACTATGATCAAAACCACAAAAACTGTAACTTTAATTAAATACGCTGCCCTGGGTGCCAAACTATCATTATGAGAGTCCAATCAAGAAAAAAGGAAAGTGTAGAAGAAAAAAAATATTTCAATCCATTGGCTGCATGGCAGCTTACTTAATATCTAGATGGAAACAAAAAGGTTGTGAGGCATGAAAAAATAAATTAATTTTTAAATACATTACTGGAATGCCAGTTAAAATCAAGTATAAAAAAACAAGCAGCACTCAACTCAAACCACTTCTCCTTCCACTGCGGTTCTAATTATAATTTATATTCAGCTTTATTAAAGTACCAAGTAACATGCTGAAACTAGCAATCTCTGTGATACCCCCACTTGTAAATATGTTTCTTATCCAAAAAAGTCCTGCTGCCTGACAACAACTATCTACTTGTGGCATGGGAAAACATGATCAAAGTAAAAAATGAAAAGCAACAGGAAACAAGCTCAACATACATTGCTTAAAGGATTACTGCACAGGATATGGACCACACATGATAGATTGGCATTCTGTTTAGTTTGCAGGTAAAGCCTGTAATGAGCTCTTAAAATAATGTAATCCTGTCCTTTATTACAAATACTGTCATATGCATTTCAATACCCAAGGCTTACATGTTATGTAGTTATGTAAGTATTCTCTGCATGGCAACAATAGAAAGGCTTTCAATGTTGGCAATTCGTTAACAGTATGCTTATTAAAACTTACTTGCATCTTACAATCTCAGACAAGCTTACCAGATGGTTGTTAAAGCATTGCTACTTAAACACAGAGCAACAGGCACTTTATGAATAATAAGCATAAATCAACAGTATAAAAATATGACAGAAACTAGAACATTCTGCAAAATCAAGGACAGATGAAAAGCCATTGTAGTACTTGTGTCTACCTTGGAGGGGGGGTTGTCTCCACATTTACACTGCATACTGCTCCTTGCCTTGCTTGGACACATCCAGAGTCAGTACATAGGGGAGTGGGGTGCAACAAGTGTGTCACAATTTGAAATGTCTCTGGCTGACTGCGATGGCCCTGACACATTTGTCATACCTCTCAACCTCAGAGCAAGAAATCTGGACAAAGCCATACATAGAAGTGGGAAAAAGGCCCAAAAATAAGGACACTTTTTAAATATTGCTCTTATAAACTTAGAAAGATAATAGAATAGTAGGTCTTGCATTAGTATGAATTTTCTGAAGGGTATGAAATCTGAAACTGAAATGTCTGTCATTATTTTCTAACTTCATTCTTTAATGATTTGCCACTAATTTGCCAAAAAACACAATTTTATGAAAAATGGACCAAAAATGTGATTCAAAAATATAAAATAGCCACACAATACAGCTGGGAACCTGCAAAGAAGGGACACTTTTTAACATTAGTACTGCTAACTTGAGCAGCTGACAAAATAAAAGAATCTACATGCATTTCTGAAATAAAAGCAATCTATAACTGATTATTACAGTTATTTATTAATTGTAAACCCTCCATGTTTTCTTCCAAAATTGCCATTTTGTGGAGACATTATTAGGGGAAGAGCAACATTTTGAGCCAAAATCAGGTACAGTTGAGAGGTTTGGATATGCCTAATTCTATAAAGCAATTTATTTGCACGCACCTCTCAACATGTTAATGCAGGAAATCTGGACAAGGCTAAATATATTGGGGGAACTTATAAACAGTACTAAAAATTGCTCTTATATAAACTGAGACAGTTGATAGAATAACAGGTCTTGCTTTAGCATGCATTTTTCTGAAGGTTATGAAGTCTGAAACTCAGTGTCTGTCATTATTTAGTGACTTCATTCCTAAATGATTTGACAGAAAACCATAAATTTTATGAGGAACAAACCAAAAATAAGAAGCAAAAATCTCTTCATTCTGCAAAAATCTGGACAGTTGAGAGGTATAGTTCAGCCGGGGCTGTCTGAGTTTGCTGCCCTTCCCCCCCTCACAAAATCATGGTCGAATGGAGCTTCCCCCCTACAGCCATTCCAATGAATCATTACTTGGCTATTTCACCCCATTTACCATAAACACTAACCGGGAAAAGCCGAAAAACAAAAACCATAAACACTAATGTGCATTCTGCTTTACTTCTGCGATGATTTGGACTTCATTTGAAAATTTTATTTTGCATTTTACAGCGCAAATGCTAATAGATATCATATCTGCTAAACAAAGCAATGCAGTCTCACAATGAAAACAGACTTAGCATTAATACTTCTCTGCCCTTGAAAACTCACATTCACTGAAACAGCATTGAAACCCACATTCAAAGAAAATACATTTTGCCAGTGGCAGATTAACTTTGGGTTTGGACTGTTTTCAAATCACAGGCCCCATATACACGAAACATACACATGCTCTTTCATACACCTTCCTGATTGTATTAAATTATATTCCTTGTACAATACAGTACAGTTTTAGAGGGTGTTTTAAATTTGTTTTGAAATTTGTCCAGTAAACAATGAAACAAAATGCATGCACCAGTAATGACAAAACTGCCCAATTCAGAAGATTTCCATCATAAAAGTCTACTCAGACTTCTACAGTCCACCAGTATCAGTACATATGCACAATCTCTGAAGTAAAAGTCATCTAAATAATTCCACATTAAAGAGATCTGTAACTAATGAAGAGGCTGCTGCTAGCAAACAACTTTGTATTTCATTGTTTCATCTACAAATAAAGTGCCCGTTACCCTTGAGGAATAAACTGCCTATCTTACACTACAAAAATGATAAGCTAGTAATATTGCAATAGGGAATGGATGGCAAACAATAACAGGTTCATAGTTACTAGGTATCTTCGCCAAAAAGGAGTGCAGCATCCACCCCCTTTGCAAAGTACAGTATCAGCAATACATCTATCTACTGTGGGAGTAGAACCCACAGCCTTCTGCATCAAAAGCAAGTATACTACCCGTTGTGCTATTAAAAAGGCAAGCAGACTCAGCATAAGCAGCGCTAAACTTTTGCTCCCCTGCAGCTCTCAACTTCTTATAAAATCTACTCACTCAGCTGTATCTCTGAACTTTGCAGCACAAAGAAATCTGGAAAAAGCCAAAGTTTATTGTGGGGGGGACAAAAGCCCAAAAACCAGGGACGCATTTTAAACATTGCTTGTATAGTGTTGGAAAGTTGCTAGAATAAAATGCTGTGTTACCACCATACATTTCACTGCCAAACCTTAAACCCAGGACCCTGTGCAAAACAGTCAGAGCAACATACCACTATGCCAAATCAGCTGTTTTGTGAAAGAGGAAGATGGAAACTTAATTGGCTACCATTTAGTGAATTCAGTTTTCACCATAGCACAGTTGTCAACCTCTTAGCACGAAACACCTGAACAAAGCCAATAATGGGTGAATACAGCCCCCAAACATTCAGTAAATTCAGTTCTCACCATAGCACAGCTGTCAACCTCTTAGCACAAAACACCTGAACAAAGCCAATAATGGGTGAATACAGCCCCCAAACATTCAGTGAATTCAGTTCTCACCATAGCTCTCAATCTCTTAGCAAAAAACACCCGGACAAAGCCAGTAATGGGGGAATATAGCCCCCAAACATATTCAGTGAATTCAGTTCTTACCATAGCTCTCAACCTTAGCACAAAAAATCTGGATGAAGCCAATAATGTGGGAATACAATCCCAAAAATAGGGACAAATTTCAAATATCCATCTTATACACTTAGAAAATTGCTAGAATAAAAGCTTTTGCGTTACCATGCACTTTCTGAAGAATATGAAGTCTGATATTCAAATGGATGTCATTTTTAACATTTATTAATCAGGAAAGTCTGACTTGGAACAAAAGCTAATTTTGAGCAAAGACCCAGGGAGAAACACTCCAGCTAAGACACATGTTTTCGTAAGATGGGAGGACACTAGAGGAAACAAGCACAGGGAGGGCATACAGACTCCACAGAAAAGGTAAGGCACCCCAGCCAAGAATCAAACCAAAGAACCTATAGCTGTCAGGTAACAATGCTACCACTGCACCAGTGTACTACCAGCTTTGCAAGGACACAAATACAGAAACCACAGATTTTATGAGGAATAGAACAAGTATGAGGGAAAAATCTGCATGTTTTTACAAATGGTTGTGGGTAGGGAATTCAGGCTCCTGCCACCTGGGCTCAAGGTACAGGGTTCAAGCCTTACTCTCTACCCACCACCATGTAGCACCTGGGGCATTCCACACACACACACAGCAAGAAATCTGGATAAGGCCATAAATATAAGTAGGACAAAGGTCCAAAAAATACAGACAATTTTTAAATGCTGCTCTTACAAACTTAGAAAGTTCAGTAGGTCTTGAATCAGTATGAATTTTCTGTAGGGTATGAAATCTGAAACTCAAAACACCTGCCAGTGAACCTCAGAATGTTGCAGAAATGCTCATCACGGTTGCTTAGTTTTCCAACTTGTAAAATAGCACCGGCTTTATGCAAAGAAAAAATCTGAGCAGATAACTTTCCAGCAGATCTTTATATAATTAAAAAAATAAATGACAGGTGTGGTTACCAGCTCAGATTACTGTATCATTCTGGCCTGACATATTCTACCTGCAAAAGCATTCCATTTATTTATTTTTAATGGATAAGTGAGATAGATCTGGTGTGCCAAACTGAAATCTCCTGCTGGATACCAGCTATATTGCCAGTCTTCCATGAGTGTCTCAGTTTATTTCTGCAGCACTAACTTAAACATTTATTGTCTAATTACCACTGTTTTCTTTTCTATGACTGAAGTAAGCCTTGTTTTTTTAAGTCAATTGTTGACCTTGCTTTGCAAGTTCATACACAGTTTTAGATGCCTGACAAAAACACAGTGTTCCACATTACACCCATTATGTACCACCAGAGATCAGCTGCTAGTAAAACCACATCTTATTTTAAGGTCTAAATCAAACTATGCAAAGGCAAGATCAGCAGCTCAAAACAAAATACTTTTGGCTAAACCATTGCATCTCATGACAGTGCAGAAATACGTGAATTATATGATAGGATTTCCCGTCTTAAAATAGTTTTTTATACTTATAAGGAGGCAGCATCTGAAAATAATGGATCTTTTCGGAAGTGTACAGGCCACGGGCAACATTTTAAGGGTTGAGTACATTTTTTAAATGATAGGTGGTGGTGGCAGCAAAATGAGGTTTGAGTACAGAATATAAATTTCTGATTACACCTCTGCACATAGCTCCCAATCCTTTTCCTCCAGTCATGTCCACATCCATAAACAATCACAAACACTTCTAAATTGCTAATATTAACTTGATAAATTCACAGAATAAGATAATCTGAATTAATATGCATTTTTAAAGTAAAATAAGTCTATTACTCTAATTAGTATCTTATTTATTAAGTGCGGTCTATCAATTTCTCTACACAAAACACCAGTTTTAGAAGAGATTAGAAGGGATGCAGAGCAGGCTTTTCAACTAAAATCAGTGGAAGTTGATACCATTAAAAAATCCCCTCACCATCCTCTGACAAAATAGAAACCAGGATAAAGGGCATATGTCAAATGCAATTTAAACTCCTGTATAAAATGCAGCACATATAGGATGGAGCAGAATATATTCATTACATACTAAACATCTATTCAGTTTTTTTTTTTTTTTTTTTGCTGGAAGAAATACAAATCTATGCCATCTCAAGAACAATGTTAAAGACAAAACTGCACGTAACTAGCGTTACAATGATGTTCTACAACAATTATTATTATTATTATTATTATTATTATTATGATATTATTATTATTATTATATTTTTACAAACAAAATGTCCCTATCTCTGTTTGTTACACTTATTAATCAGGATTAAATAATCATCCTTACATATACTACTTTTAAGAGTTACCCGACATTGAGTTACTTTACTGACTAAATGCAAGTAGACTAGCAACTGTCACTATCTCTTTATTTACAAAGGAACATACTTATACTTACTTTAGTTCTGCACTTTCACTCTGTTCTGCACTTTCACTCTGTTCTTCTTCTAACTTCTTTTCTTTCTTCTTCTTTCTTCAGTTCTTGTTCTTCTTCTGTTCTTCCTTCAAGTTCAGGCTCAGCATAGGCTGCACAGCACAGTTGACAAAATATTATACCACCCAATAAAAAAAAACAAAATCCAATAGCAAATTAAATTATTAATAAAACAATCGGTCCTTAATCCCGTGTGTCACGTATCACGATTACGAATCAATCCACAAGCCCACTGACTATGTGTCTGATTGATTCTCACTCTTTTCCCAGCACATAAAGCCTGGGAAGAGAGCGACAACCAATCAGCAGCATTTAGCCCAGCAGCAGCAAGCACGTCATGACGTGCCTGCGGATGCCGCAGTCCGAGCCCCTTCCATTTCTATGCGGTTTCGAACCGCATAGACTTCTGGGCATCACAATGATGCCTTAATGACTCCACCGGGCTGCAATAAAAACAAAAAAAAAATCTATTTAAAACCGCCGCAACCCGAGGTGGTTAAAGTGCGCATGCGCGTACTTTCGAGTCGCGGACTCGGAGAGACAAATTTGCTTAAACAACAACAAAAAAATTACATCTGCTGCTGTCAAACAAGAAAAGGTACTTTTTTTTTTTTTTTTTTTAATTTTCTTGTTTTTAGCTGAGGGGGCTGCAGTCCGGCAGTCCGATGCCACTAGCCGCCCCTGATGTATGTATATATATATATATATATATATATATATATATATATAACAGTTCTCTTATGACAACAGCAATATGTCCTGCAGTCTGTCCAGGTTGTATAAAATATCCCCAAAAATGTTCCAGCACCTATCCATTGACAACATAACAGAACACAATGGCAATTTGCCACAGCCCTGTAACATCAATGGTTTAATCTGCAAGTACCGCTACAAATTTTGCAGTTCAAATCTCTTTTTTTATTTATTTTTTCTCTGCATATTGTTAGCATGCGGTCCAGGAGTTCATTCTGAATAGTTTTTGATGTTCCTTTAAAACAGTTGAAGTTTTTAGTGTTCTGCCAACTTCCAATCAGTCCTACAGTTGAAGTCTACCAGTCTGCGGAACATTCCAGCACTCAGTGAGTTTTCTGATTCATCATGGCCTCTTAAAGCTACTTCTTCTTCAGCATACAGCTTGATGCAGGCAATTATAAGTGATAGAGCATGACGGTTTTCTTCCACTTTCTTATAGTGTCTTTCTCCACTGATAACTGGTATCCAGTACTTAACTGAGACCTAATATCCACAGTTCCCAGCATTGCTAGATTCATTTAGTTGTCAAAATGTTTAGCAGACTGTTCATGCTTTCTAGCCTTTTCTACCATTCTCTTCAGGTCATTATGTCCAGGCATCCTTGCCACTAAACAATAAACATGGGAAGCAGTACAAACTATTTGTTTCCTCACACCCACAGATCCAGGTGTGCTTGTCATAGACTGAGCTGCTGAAGCTGCGTATGTATGTTCTTGACCTACTTTTATCTTGAGACTCCATCTTGAGATCAGGTGCTGTTCTTCTAGTCCTCTTGATTCTTAACTTTTCATCAAAGTCAAGTCTCTAATATTAATAGAGTTTAGATAGAGCACTGTAACTGTCTGCTCATTAATTCTGGTATTGTGGTGGTTGTAACCCTGAAGTAAACATATTACAGAAATATTAAGTGCCACCGTTGTTTACATTTTAAGTACAGCATTACATACAGTACTCATTTCATTAACAGTCCCTCATGCCCATGACCTACCTAAAATATCTGGCTTGGCCTTGCCAGGGCAAAACAAATTAATAATAATGTTTTTATTAAGGTATTTTTGACGCACCCACTGACACAGCTTGCATTCCATCTTGTTTCTCCCAAATATACATTAGACCTGCAAAGTCAGAATTAAAAGAATGAAACAGGGCCAGTCATTTCATTGCACACTACAGATTCTGCTTCAATCCTTCCACCATTAAAATAATAATGGATTTGTATTAGTTTAATTTTTGTTGCACAGAGTCAATACCCTTAGCCTGTATACTTACCCTCCATAAACATTAGTCTTACAAAGCTAGAATTGCAACAGTTAATGGTCAGTCAATTCATTCTTACACTGACATAGCCCCCCATTCCAATTGCCTACCCAAAATATCTGGTTTGAACCTAGAAAGTTAAAAAAAAAAACAAATTAAAAAAAAAAACACAGCAGTTACATTACTGTATTGCTTTCACATAAAAATTAGCCAAAGGTCAGCGCTTGTACTCACTCCATCTCAGTACACCCAAAAGCACATCAGTCTTGCAAAGGCAGAATTATAACAGTAAATAGAAGGACCACTCATTTAATTTACAAACAGCCCATACCCGTTATCTACCTAAAGAAGGTGGTTTGGCCTTGCCAACATTAGTAGTCATGTTTTCATTACTGTATTGAATTGATGCATGCAAATAGAGTTTGCATTCTATCTTGTTTCACAAAAATACACATTAGTCCTGTAAAGCCAGAATTAATACACCAATGGTACAGTGCCAAACATTTCATCCACAAACAGCCATTGTATCAATTGCTGACATAAAGTATCTGCTTTGACCCTGCCAGTACAATGATTGCATTAATTTACTCTGTCGCACAGAAACAGTAGTTACAGGCTTGTATGTCAGCTGACTTCACCCAAGTACACATTCATCTTGCAAAGCCACAATTACAACAGTAAACAGCAAGGCCAGTCAACTCATTTCATTCACAAACACCGCCCCCATTACCTAACTAAAGTAGCTGCTTTTTACCTGTCAGGATTAAAGTAGAAATAATAGTAACAGTTGGGTTGCATACTTGCAATACTTTTAGTTTAGTGACAGAAACATTAGTTACAGTTTGTGTGTGCCAGCCAAGTACACATTTAATTTTATTTATTTTACTTTTGTTTACCAGGGTTTCTGCAACCGGCTGTAGTAAAAAAAAAAAAAAAAAACTTTTCAGCTTATGTCCAGGGAAAAAAGCTCCAACATATTAGAAACATTTTTAAACAAACATTTAAGTATATGCATGAACAGATATGAAATAACATACACTAAGAATTATTCATAAACTTGTTAATTATTTTACATTCATCTTAAAGTACAGACAGAAAAGTATTACAGTTTTGCAAAGTTGGAATTACAAGAGCAATAAATAGCAGGGTCATTTGTTTCATTCACGCATAACACCAGTCTCCATTGCCTACCCCACTCACAGTGTTTGATTTGATCTTGTGAGGTTAAAAACAAAAACAACAACAACAACAAAAAAGATGACACTGTTATTAAGGTAAGTATTCAAAGTTCAGAGCTTGTGGTCATTCTTACTTTACTCAAATGCACATTACTCTTGCAAAGCAAGCCATAACTGCAGTCATTCCATTCGCACATAGGCATTGTCTCCATCCCAGCTACCTACCCAGAGAATCTGCTTTGAGACTACAAGGTTTAAAATAATGAAAATAAAAGACCACAGTTACATTACTGTATTTCGTTCATATCACGTATCCAAGAAATTGCACATGATCTTACTTCAGTTCACCCATACACACTTTACTCATTTAAGAGTAGAGTTTGTTTCAACAACAAAACATTGACAAACCATCCTAATGTATCTCGACTAACCCTGCAAAAAATATTAGGTTAAAAAAAAAACACGTCATTCACAAGTGGCTCCTCAGAACACACTGCATACCTAGTATTGCTTTGACTCCTGCCAGGATATTATATAAAAAAAAGAAAGAAAAAAAGAAAGTCATCAACAGCCCCCAAGACACACAGACCACTTGCATCTGGTTGACCCTGCCAGTATATTACATTAAAAAAGAAAATCATCAACACTTCTCAAAACACATTGCCTCCCTAGTATCTAGTTAACCCTCCCAGGATATTTTATTAAAAAAATAATTGACAGCCCCCAAAACACACAAACCACTAACATTTGGTTAACCCTGGCAGTGTCTTGTTCTTCTTTCGGCTTTGCCAGGTTAGGGGTCGCCACAGCAGATCACTTGTCCACTCATGATTGGCAGTGGAGTTTTACGGCGTCGAGTTGCCAGCCCAGCACCCAACCTTCCACAGAAGGCACACACATGCACGCAGCCATGCCTAGGGCCAATTTAGAGTGTCCAGTCCACCTACAGCATGTCTTTGGGATGTGGGAGGAAACCGGAGCACCCGGAGGAAACCCATGCGACCACAGGGAGGACATGCAGACTCCGCACAGAAGGCACCCCAGCCGAGAATCGAACCAGAAAACCTCTTACTGTGAGGCGGCAACACTAACTGCTGCACCACTGCACTCGCCCTGACCCTGCCAATGTATTATATTAAAAAATAAAAAAGAAAATCATCAACAGTTCCCAAAACACACTGCCTCCCTAATATCTGGTTAACCCTGCCAGGAAATTATATTAAAAAAAAAAACAAAGTCACCAACAGCCCCCAAAAAACATACACCACTAATATCTGGTTGAACCTGCCAGTGTATTATATGAAAAAATATATAATCATCAACAGTCCTCAAAACACATATCTGGTTATCCCTGCCAGGATGTTATATTAAAAAAAAGAAAGTCATCAACAGCCACCAAAACACATAGACTACTAGTATCTGGTTAATCCTATATGAAAAAAAAAAGAAAATCAGTCCCCAAAACACATTACCTCCCTAGTATTTGGTTAACCCTGCCAGGATATTGTGTGTGTGTGTATGTATATATATATATACATATATATATATATATATATATATATATATATATATATATATATATATGTATAGATATATAGATATATGTGTGTATATATATATATATATAAGTATGTATCACTTCACCTAAAACTCATTTCACCTAAAACTCATTTCACTGACAAGTGGTAATCTAAAGCAGTTCAATGGTATATGTCCTTTTCCCCACTGTAGTGCGATCCTGGTGTTAAGTATACATATTAAGGGAAGGGGTGGGGGAGGGGGGCACAGCCCCCCACATTGGGGGGTGTGGGGACATAGTCCCCCACCTAGCTGGCTTTTACCAAATACTGTAAAACAAAACCAGACACCATAAAACCAAAGTAAGTGGGGGGCAATGCTTCCCGCACCCACCTAACTATATATATATATATATATATATATATATATATATATATATATATATATATATATATATATATATATATATATATATATATACTAACACCAGGATCGCGCTACAGTGGGGAAAAGGACATATACCTTTGACTTGCGTTATTGTACTACTTGGCAGTGAAATGAGTTTTAGGTGAAATGAACTTTAGGTGATTTGGTTTTGGTGAAATGAGGTTCATAGGATCATAGGTAGGTACTAGGCTATCTGCCCGAGGGCCTACGTAAGCCTAGCCAACAAGGTTCCCTGGCTTACGCCACCCAATAAAGTTATTTTCCTGTGCCACTGTCGAGTAGAGACACAGAAGTGATCCCCAGGGTGTATTTCCTATTTCCTATCCACTCATCAAGATTTTTCTTGGAGAGTGCTAATGAAGATAGGTTCATAGGTAGAGTTTAGGTGAAATGAGTTTTAGGTGAAGTGATATGTACCCATATAGATATAGATATATATATATATATATATATATATATATATACACACACACACACACACAAATATATATATATATATATATATATATATATGTATGTATATGTGTGTGTGTGTGTCTACTTCGAATTATTGAAGTCCCACAAAATCAAACATCGGATCATTGAGTATGAATAACAGAAGAAAAAGAAGGAAACTAATACCTTGGCTAGGCATATTATTAATTTTGGGAATCATCATTTTAGATTTTTTGTATTGAAGAAGATTATACCAAACGTATGGGGGGGGGACCTTGGACAGCTTTATTGGAATAGATGGAGAGGAGGGAATTATTTTGGCAGATGCGCTTTAACTTCTATATCTGTCTGGGTCTGAATGATCACATTACTATTGCCCCCATACATAAGCTGAAAGCTTTGAAAAGATTAGCTTGTAACTTTATTTTTTATTATTTAGGATGATTTCCATTTTACTTGCAGACATATATTTACTTTATTTATGTCTTTAAATTATGCAATTGCGTGTTTGCAGTTGTGCAGTTGTAAGTTTGTATAGTTGATCTTCAGTAACTTGGTTGTTAGTTGAGGGCATGTGAATATTTGTGCCGGTCCCAAGCCCGGATAAATGGGGAGGGTTGCGTCAGGAAGGGCATCCGGCGTAAAACCTCTGCCAAAAATTACTGATGCGGAGAACTTTTCATAATTACATACCGGATCGGTCGAGGCCTGGGTTAACAATGACCGCCACCAGTACTGGTAGCCAACAGGGTGCTGGCGGAAATTGGGCTACTTTTGGCCGAAGGAGAAGAGGAGGGCGAAGGCATGCCCGAAGGCAGGAAGAGAGGAGGAAGGTTAGGAGTGTAGCAGTGAGGGTAGGAACTTTGAATGTTGGCAGAATGACTGGTATAGGAAGAGAGCTAGCTGATATGATGGAGAGAAGGAAGGTTGATATATTGTGTGTGCAAGAGACCAGATGGAAGGGAAGTAAGGCCAGGTGTTTAGGAAATGGGTTCAAATTATTCTATCATGGTGTGGATGGCAGGAGAAATGGGGTAGGGGTTATACTAAAGGAACAATATGCCAATAGTGTTTTAGACGTGAAGAGAGTGTCTGACAGAGTGATGTTTATGAAACTCGAAATTGATGGTGTAATGATGAATGTTGTTAGTGCATATGCTCCACAAGTTGGGTGTGCGATGGATGAGAAAGAGAAATTTTGGAGTGAGTTGGATGAAGTCATGGTGAGTGTACCCAAGGGTGAGAGACTAGTGATTGGAGCGGACTTTAATGGGCATGTTGGTGAAGTGAACAGAGGGGATGAGGAAGTGATGGGTAGGTATGGTGTTAAGGAGAGGAATGCAGAAGGTCAGATGATTGTGGATTTTGCGAAAAGGATGGACATGGCTGTGGTGAATACATATTTTAAGAAGAGGGAGGAGCATAGGGTGATGTACAAGAGTGGAGGAAGATGCACACAGGTGGATTATAGATGCACACAGGTGGATTATATCCTATGTAGGAGGGCCAGTCTGAAGGAGACTGGAGACTGTAAAGTGGTGGCAGGGGAAAGTGTAGTTAAGCAGCATAGAATGGTGTTCTGTAAGATGATGTTGGTGATCAAGAAGAGGAGGAGGAGTGTGAAAGCAGTGCCAAGGATTAAATGGTGGAAGTTAAAAAAGGGTGATCGTGAAGTGGAGTTTAGGGAAGAGTTAAGACAGGCACTGGGAGGCAGCGGAGAGTTACCGAATAGCTGGGTAACTACAGCAGAACTAGTAAGGGAGACTGCTAGAAAGGTGCTTGGTGTGACATCTGGACAGAGGAAGGAGGACAAGGAGACCTGGTGGTGGAATGAGGAAGTACAGGAGAGTATACAGAGGAAGAGGCTGGTGAAGAAGAAGTGGGATTGTCAAAGAGATGAAGAAAGTAGACATGAGTATAAGGAGATGAGGCGCATGGCAAAGAGAGAGGTGGCGAAAGATAAGGATAAGGCGTATGGAAAGTTGTATGAGAGATTGGACACTAAAGAGGGAAAAAAGGACCTGTACTGATTGGGTAGACAGAGGGACAGAGCCGGGAAAGATGTGCAGCAAGTGTGGGTGATAAAGGATAGTGAGGGAAAGATACTCACAAGAGAGGAGAGTGTGTTGAGTAGATAGAAAGAGTATTTTGAGAGGCTGATGAATGAAGAGAATGAGAGAGAGAGAAGGATGGATGATGTGGGGATAGTGAATCAGGAAGTGAAACAGATTAGCAAGGAGGAAGTAAGGACAGCTATGAAGAGGATGAAGAATGGAAAGGCTGTTGGCCCAGATGACATCCCAATGGAAGCATGGAGATGCTTAGGAGAAATGGCAGTGGAATTTTTAACTAGATTGTTTAATGAAATTTTGGAAAGTCAGAGGATGCCTGAGGAGTGAAGAAAAAGTGTTTTGGTACCTCTCTTTAAGAATAAGGGTGATGTGCAGAGCTGCAGTAACTACAGAGAGATAAAAATGATCAGTCACAGCTTGAAGTTATGGGAAAGAGTAGTAGAAGCTAGGTTAAGAAGGGAGGTGATGATTAGTGATCAGCAGTATGGTTTCATGCCAGGAAAGAGCACTACAGATGCAATGGAGAAATACAGAGTATGTCAGAAGGAGTTGCACTGTGTCTTTGTAGACTTGGAGAAAGCATATGACAGGGTGCCTAGAGAAGAGTTGTGGTATTGTATGAGGAAGTCGGGAGTGGCAGAGAAGTATGTAAGAGTGGTACAGGATATGTACGAGGGTAGTGTGACAGTGGTGAGGACTGCAGTGGGAGTGACAGATCCGTTTAAGGTGGAGGTGTGATTACATCAAGGATCAGCTCTGAGTCCTTTCTTATTTGCAGTGGTGATGAACAGGTTGACATATGAGATCAGACAGGAAGCCCCGTGGACTATGATGTTTGCAGATGACATTGTGATTTGCAGTGAGAGTAGGAATCAGATCGAGGACACTCTGGAGAGGTGGAGATATGCTCTAGAGAGCAGAGGAATGAAGGTCAGCAGGGCTAAGACAGAATATATGTGTGTAAATGAGAGGGAGGGTAGAGGAATGGTGAGGATGCAGGGAGTAGAGTTGGTAAAGGTGGACGAGTTTAAGTACTTGGGATCAACAGTTCAGAGTAATGGTGAATGTGGAAGAGAGGTGAAGAAGAGAGTACAGGCAGGGTGGAATGGGTGGAGAAGAGTGTCAGGAGTGATTTGTGACAGATAGGTACCAGGAAGAATGAAAGGGAAGGTCTACAAGAGGGTAGTGAGACCAGCTATGTTATATGGATTGGAGACAGTGGCATTGACAAAAAGACAGGAGTCAGAGCTGGATGTGGCAGAGTTAAAGATGTTAAGATTTGCACTTGGAGTGACTAGGATGGATAGGATTAGGAATCAGTGTATTAGAGGGTCAGCTCATGTTGGACAGTTTGGAGACAAAGCAAGAGAGACTAGATTGCGTTTCTTTGGACATGTGCTGAGGAGGGATGATGGGTATATTGGGAAAAAGATGCTAAGGATGGAGCTGCCAGGTAAGAGGAAAAGAGGAAGGCCTAAGATAAGGTTTATGGACATGGTGAGAGAAGACATGCAGGCGGTTGGTGTGACAGAGCAAGATGCAGAGGATAGGAAGAAATGGAAAGAGATGATCCGCTGTGGCGACCCCTAACGGGAAAAGCCGAAAGATTATGATATATATATATATATATATATATATATATAAATATATGTTATTTATATGTAAATATATATATATATATATATATATATATATATATATATATATGTATATATATATATATATATGTGTGTGTGTGTGTGTGTGTATGTAAATATATATATATATATATATATATATATATATATATATATATATACACACACACACACATATATATATGTATATATATATATATATATATATATATATATATATGTGTGTGTGTGTGTGTGTGTGTGTGTGTGTGTGTGTGTATGTAAGTATATATATATATATATATATATATATATATATATATATATATATAAAAATATATATATAACCCAGCCACTGTGGATGCACAAGCCAGTGCATTTCTTTGTGCTGGTCCCAAGCCCGGATAAATGGGGAGGGTTGCGTCAGGAAGGGCATCCAGCGTAAAAATTCTGCCACATAACTTATGGCGCAAACATTTCATATTTCCATACGGGATCGGTCGAGGCCTGGGTTAACAATGACCGCCACCAGTACTGTTAGCCAACAGGGTGCTTGCGGAAATTGGGCTACTGTTGGCCAAAGGAGAAGAGGAGGGTGAAGGCATGCCCGAAGGCTGGAAGAGAGGAGGAAGGTTAGGAGTCTAGCAGTGAGGGTAGGAACTTTGAATGTTGGCAGAATGACTGGTATAGGAAGAGAGCTAGCTGATATGATGGAGAGAAGGAAGGTTGATATATTGTGCATGCAAGAGACCAAATGGAAGGGAAGTAAGGCCAGGTGTTTAGGAAATGGGTTCAAATTATTCTATCATGGTGTGGATGGCAGGAGAAATGGGGTAGGGGTTATACTAAAGGAACAATATGCCAAGAGTGTTTTAGATGTGAAGAGAGTGTCTGACAGAGTGATGTTTATGAAGCTCGAAATTGATGGTGTAATGATGAATGTTGTTAGTGCATATGCTCCACAAGTTGGGTGTGCGATGGATGAGAAAAAGAAATTTTGGAGTGAATTGGATGAAGTTGTGGTGAGTGTACCCAAGGGTGAGAGACTAGTGATTGGAGCGGACTTTAATGGGCATGTTGGTGAAGTGAACGAGGGGATGAGGAAGTGATGGGTAGGTATGGTGTTAAGGAGAGGAATGCAGAAGGTCAGATGATTGTGGATTTTGCGAAAAGGATGGACATGGCTGTGGTGAATACGTATTTTAAGTAGAGGGAGGAGCATATGGTGACGTACAAGAGTGGAAGAAGATGCACACAGGTGGATTATATCCTATGTAGGAGGGCCAGTCTGAAGTAGATTGGAGACTGTAAAGTGGTGGCAGGTTAAGCAGCATAGAATGGTGGTCTGTAAGATGATGTTGGTGAGCAAGAAGAGGAGGAGGAGTGTGAAAGCAGTGCCAAGGATTAAATGGTGGAAGTTAAAAAAGGGTGGTTGTGAAGTGGAGTTTAGGGAAGATTTAAGACAGGCACTGGGAGGCAGTGGAGAGTTACCGAATAGCTGGGTAACTACAGCAGAACTAGTAAGGGAGACTGCTAGGAAGGTGCTTGGTGTGACATCTGGACAGAGGAAGGAGGACAAGGAGACCTGGTGGTGGAATGAGGAAGTACAGGAGAGTATACAGAGGAAGAGGCTGGCGAAGAAGAAGTGGGATTGTCAAAGAGATGAAGAAAGTAGACATGAGTATAAGGAGATGAGGCGCATGGCAAAGAGAGAGGTGGCAAAAGCTAAGGATAAGGCGTATGGAGAGTTGTATGAGAGATTGGACACTAAAGAGGGAGAAAAGGACCTGTACCGATTGGCTAGACAGAGGGACAGAGCTGGGAAAGATGTGCAGCAAGTAAGGGTGATAAAGGATAGTGAGGGAAAGGTACTCACAAGAGAGGAGAGTGTGTTGAGTAGATGGAAAGAGTATTTTGAGAGGCTGATGAATGAAGAGAATGAGAGAGAGAGCAGGTTGGATGATGTGGGGATAGTGAATCAGGAAGTGAAACAGATTAGCAAGGAGGAAGTAAGGACAGCTATGAAGAGGATGAAGAATGGAAAGGCTGTTGGCCCAGATGACATCCCAATGGAAGCATGGAGGTGCTTAGGAGAAATGGCAGTGGAATTTTTAACTAGATTGTTTAATGACATTTTGGAAAGTCAGAGGATGCTTGAGGAGTGGAGAGAAAGTGTTTTGGTACCTATCTTTAAGAAGAAGGGTGATGTGCAGAGCTGCAGTAACTACAGAGGGATAAAATTGATCAGTCACAGCTTGAAGTTATGGGAAAGAGTAGTAGAAGCTACGTTAAGAAGGGAGGTGATGATTAGTGATCAGCAGTATGGTTTCATGTCAGGAAAGAGCACTACAGATGCGATGTTTGCTCTGAGAGTGTTATTGGAGAAATACAGAGAAGGTCAGAAGGAGTTGCATTGTGTCTTTGTAGACTTGGAGAAAGCATATAACAGGGTGCCTAGAGAAGAGTTGTTGTATTGTATGAGGAAGTCGGGAGTGGCAGAGAAGTATGTAAGAGTGGTACAGGATATGTATGAGGGTAGTGTGACAGTGGTGAGGACTGCAGTGGGAGTGACAGATCAGTTTAAGGTGGAGGTGGGATTACATCAAGGATGAGCTCTGAGTCCTTTCTTATTTGCAGTGGTGATGGACAGGTTGACAGATGAGATCAGACAGGAGGCCCCGTGGACTATGATGTTTGCAGATGACATTGTGATCTGTAGTGAGAGTAGGAGTCAGGTTGAGAAGGCTCTGGAGAGGTGGAGATATGCTCTAGAGAGCAGAGGAATGAAGGTCAGCAGGGCTAAGAGAATATATGTGTGTAAATGAGAGGGAGGGTAGAGGAATGGTGAGGATGCAGGGAGTAGAGTTGGTAAAGGTGGACGAGTTTAAGTACTTGGAATCAACAGTTCGGAGTAATGGTGAATGTGGAAGAGAGGTGAAGAAGAAAGTACAGGCACGGTGGAATGGGTGGAGAAGAGTGTCAGGAGTGATTTGTGACAGACGGGTACCAGTAAGAGTGAAAGGGAAGGTCTGCAAGACAGTAGTGAGACCAGCTATGTTATATGGGTTGGAGACAATGGCATTTACAAAAAGGCAGGAGTCAGAGCTGGATGTAGCCGAGTTAAAGATATTAAGATTTGCACAAGGTGTGACTAGGATGGATAGGATTAGGAATCAGTATATTAGAGGGTCAGCTCATGTTGGACAGTTTGGAGACAAAGCAAGAGAGACAAGATTGCGTTGGTTTGGACATGTGCTGAGGAGGGATGATGGGTATATTGGGAAAAAGATGCTAAGGATGGAGCTGCCAGGTAAGAGGAAAAGAGGAAGGCCTAAGATAAGGTTTTTGGACGTGGTGAGAGAGGACATGCAGGCGGTTGGTGTGACAGAGCAAGATGCAGAGGATAGGAAGAAATGGAAAGAGATGATCCGCTGTGGCGACCCCTAATGGGAAAAGCCGAAAGATGATGATATATATATATATATATATATATATATATATATATATATATATATATATATATATATATATATATATATATATATATATATATATATATATATATTTTTTTTTACCTGTTGGGTGTAAGTGAATGTCTTTATGTTGTGGATGCTGGGTTGCTGTATTTAGGATAGGGCAGTATGTGTATTTAGATTTAATGGTTAATGTCTTTTTAAATTATTCAGCTTCACTGAATCAGATGAGTTATGATGTTTTAAATTAATACTTGATGTGGTTTTTCATTATTTATTTATTTATTTGACATTTGTTAACTGGGATATATATTTTTATATATATATATATATATATATATATATATATATATATATATATATATATTTTTTTTTTTTTTTTTTTTTTTACCTTTTGGTTGTAAGTGAATGTCTTTATGTTGTGGATGCTGGGTTGCTGTATTTAGGATAGGGCAGTATGTGTATTTAGATTTAATGGTTAATGTCTTTAAATTATCCAACTTCACTGAATCACATGAGTTATGATGTTTTAAATTAATACTTGATCTGGTTTTTCATTATTTATTTATTTATTTGACATTTGTTAACTGGGTTAGTCCAACTAAGCCCAAGGCCCATTTTCAGAGGAGAAAAGCTCCAATTAGTTCACAGTCTTGTAAAAATTAGAAACATAACAACATGAGGTATCGCAATGCTTTTGATACTATGGTCTTGCTATTATTATAGTATTTATATATATTTTAGTAAATGTGTATATATATATATATATATATATATATATATATATTTTTTTTTTTTTATATATAATTAACATCTATTATTACTATCAAATACTGTTTATCTGTCGACGTTTTATGATGGTATCTGATACTATGAGTATTGTTATAACTTTTTATTCAAAACTGATTTTTGAAAGCTTATTTTTCTATCTTTAGACCTTTGATGTTTTAATTAATGGAAGTTATTTATATGGGAAATTATGTCATGCATTTTAATTACCACTAGGTATTTAAATGTGAAGTTATGTGCAACTTGTAAGTCTGAAGAAGCCCTAGTGGTGAAAGCACTTACTTTCTCCAATAAAGTCGTACGTTTGCCAGTTTGGCGTGTTGAGTCTGATGTTAATGCTACTTTCACATTATATCATACTTTGCTAATATATTTACTGCCGTGGTGTCCCATTGATGCTATTTATCGTTGGTTGTGTTATTTTGGTGCTCTGCATTACAGCTTCCACGGGACGTTCATTTCCTTGGCGTTATCAGTGTTTACTCATTTGGCTGTTTATTTTACTTATTTTGATACTCCGAGGTAACATGGCAGAGATTCAAACATCATCGGTTGAATTACCTTATAATCCTGAATCCATCAGAAATATTGTTGTTGATGCACCCGACCGTTTTTTTTGAATGCTATTTCCGGTTCCGTAAATCCGTTAGAATGCTATGAAGTTTCTGAAGGCGATGAAGCCAGTTGCGATGACGTGAATCAGCTAATGGGGTTTAATGAGGCATTGGGCAACTTGGAATTAAACTTAACCAAGCTGAAAAGGATGCAATTGCAGCGCTATCACTTTGAAATTTGTTTGGCGAGGAGAATTGTGCCACGTGGACTGCGCATCTTGAAGATGCCTACAACAGGTAATACTTACCCCGGATTACTCTATAAATGGCAACAATTGAATTTAGATTTAAGCATGAACTACATGAGACTTTTAATCGACTTTTTTCGTCCTGAAGAAGACGTTTTAATAAAGACTGTAATTGAGCAACAAAAGGACATTAAGGCCAAGTATCCACTGTCCCATGTCGACAAAGGCATGGAACGGATTCTTGACAACTTCCAGATTTTTGAGAAGAGACTTTTGTTACAGAAGAAAGGGAAAATTACTAGGGACAGTAGAGACTTTGCTGCAGGCCAAGTCTTCACCTGGCCTAGACCAGCGACTTATAATTCTGCTTCTAACACAATTATGACTGGACAAACAAGTATGGTACATCTTTCAAAACAGAATGAAAGCGGTACCTTAATACAAGCTGTTGATAAGAACTCGACCGGTTTTGGTGGTAAAGCCATTGAACCTATAAATACATTGTCTGTTCAAGATGCGAATGTTAATAGACCCACCGTTGTTGGCTCTGCCATAATACATAGTGATGCACATAAATCATCACAGCATACTAGTTTGAATGAAGTAGTTAACACGATTTCAGATGTTCCTATTGTTGTTCCTGATGTTAGACCTAAAGAACGACCTTTATATGGTGCACGCATTAACACTAGTAATGAAAATAACCCTTTCCCCATTGCCATGCCTCAAACTGTGAAACAACAGAGGTCGTACAGTCGAGGCAGACAGAAAAGGAAAGGCTCTGGGGAACACACAGGACCCACTCTCAAGCGTATGTGGGAGAGAATAGACAATCTTTAGTCTATAATCTCTCTAGTAGGGCATTATCTGCATATGAAGTTCAAGTATTAGAACAAGGTTTATCATTTATACCCAGTTGCAGGAGTGACTTATCAGATACGATTATTGACACAAAATTATTTACTCGGAATGTTCAATTGAAGGTTGATTTTAGTGGCAAAGATATTCTAAACAAAGCGGTTTTTAAAACACCTAGTACTTATATTCCTATGCTGAACCCCTTTTTAGATATTTTTAATAAATTGGTGGAGGAATATTTACATAAATTACATCAGCATGATACTATAGCAAATCCTAAATCTAGCAATTGTAATCTGAATTTCAGATAAAGGCAAGCTCTTAGTAATTTAAAGAATGATATTTCTATTACTATAAGGCCAGCCGACAAGGGCGGCCTGATGGTTCTGTTTGACACCAATTATTATATAGAATCTATGTATACATTGCTACAGGATGAAAAATTTTACAGCATTATAGATTTAAATGAAGTTGAAAGGAAAGTTGTAAGTGTTCACAATATGTTAGATGATATATTTCTTAGTCAAGATATCGATTTTGAAACTTTCTGCTTTCTGAGAGTTAGATACCCTCTTATTCCCATAATAAATGGCCTCCCCAAGATCCATAAGGATGTTACACATCCCCCAATGAGACCTGTTGTTTCAGGTAGAAATTGGGTGACTGAACCTCTTTCCATCTTTATTGAACATTTTTTGAGACCATTAGTTGACACTAGACAACAGTTTTTAAGGGATAGTAAACAATTTTTAATTGAATTCTATGATTATTTGAAACCACTTGCATATGACACTCCTTTTTATCTTGTAACTCTGGATGTTACTAGTTTGTTTACCGTCATACCTAATGATGTGGGTGTTAGATATGTTAGTGACGTTTTGCTTTCCCATTGTAATCTATTATCTAAACAGGTTGACATATTATGTTTATTCTTGGAGACAGTACTTGAAAATAACATTTTCATGTTTCAAGACAATATTTATTCCCAGAAAGACGGCGTAGCTATGGGTACGCCGTGTGCGAATAGTTACGCTAATATTGTCATGGCATGTTGGGAAGAGCAAGAGCTATTCATTTTGGATAGTTTTAAAAGATCTGTAGGTTTTTACGGCAGATTTGTAGATTATTTGTTTTTGGTCTGGAATAGTGATGAGGAAAGTTTATTGGACTTTTTTGAACATATCAACACCTCCTCTCATTTTTTGAAATTTACTATGAACTATTCTAGGACTAATATCTCCTTTTTGGATGTTAACATTGAGAGATTTGATAATGGTTTAGTTAATACTGGTATACACAGAAAAACATGCTATCGTAATTCTTTATTACATAGAACCAGTATGCACCCGAGGCATGTTTTTAGGAGTGTCGCTAGAAGTCAGGCAATAAGAGCCTCCAGACTAAACCCTTTAGTTAGTGGTTATGAATAGGAACTAGTTGACTTGAAGGATAGATTGTTGAATAGGGGGTATAGTCCTACTGAGATATATGAGGCTATCACTATAGCCAATTCTATCAGAACCACCTCTGCTTGCCCTTATTTTTCTGAACAACCTGAGAATTCTGCTGATCTTTTTGGAGGCGTCGATGGTGTTGAGCCACCTATAGTTAAGGTTTCGGTTTATTTTACCTCAAACATACAATCTATTATGGATATTTTTTAAGAAACACTGGGGTATTTTAATGCTTGATGACAACATCAAGAGATTGGTAAGTGAGGAACCGAGGTTTATATTTAAAAACAAAAGGAATCTGAAACAACTATTATGCCATATCAATTCAACCCACTTTATCGATGGTCAAGACATGATGTTAGGTACAAAACCCTGCTCAAAATGTAACCAATGTGTTTTTATAGATGATGCTGATAATTTTGTACATCCTGTTACTAGTATGGTTTATCCTCTTACAACATCAGCTAATTGTCAGACACGCAATGTTATTTACCTTGCTAGGTGTTCTAAATGCACTGCATTTTACATAGGGAAAACTAATAGGAGATTAAAGGAAAGAATTAGAGAACATGTCTATAATATAACACTGGGCAATGATCACTATGCTTTGGCAAAACACATTAATGCAACAGATTCTACACATCAGTTTAAGTTCTCTGTATTACAGGTTATATACCCCAACATACGAGGAGGCGATGTTTTAAATTATACTGAAAGATGTGAGATTAAGTGGATCATTAAACTCAGGGCTGATAAGAACCCGGGTTTAAATGAGAAAATTCCACTCAAACCTGTTTTATTTAATAGGAGACAGAAAGTATGTAAGAATTGAATGATGCACGTCTCTATTTTTATTTTATTTTATATTATTTTTTCTGTTTAAAACTTTTCTATGATATATTTTTTATATAAAAAATTTTTTATATCTAAAAATTTTTTTATATATGTATCTTTTCACATAAAATTTTTTATAGTATACTGAGTATACTTTCATGTAGACAAGAACACAGATATATATATATATATATATATATATATATATATATATATATATATATATATATATATATATATTTATTATTTATTTTTTAGTTAGGTATCGCAATGCTTTTGATACTATGGTCTTGCTATTATTATAGTATTTATATATATTTTAGTAAATGTGTATATATATATTTTTTATATAATTATCATCTATTATTACTATCAAATACTGTTTATCTGTCAACGTTTTATAATGGCATCTGATACTATGAGTATTGTTATAACTTTTTATTCAAAACTGATTTTTGAAAGCTTATTTTTCTATCTTTAGACCTTTGATGTTTTAATTAATGGAAGTTATTTATATGGGAAATGGTGTCATGTATTTTAATTACCACTAGGTATTTAAATGTGAAGTTATGTGCAACTTGTAAGTCTGAAGAAGCCCTAGTGGTGAAAGCGCTTACTTTCTCCAATAAAGTCGTACGTTTGCCAGTTTGGCGTGTTGAGTCTGATGTTAATGCTACTTTCACATTATATCATACTTTGCTAATATATTTACTGCTGTGGTGTCCCGTTGACGCTATTTATCGTTGGTTGTGTTATTTTGGTGCTCTGCATTACAGCTTCCACGGGACGTTCATTTCCTTGGAGTTATCAGTGTTTACTTGTTTGGATATATATATATATATATATATTTTTTTTTTTTACCTGTTGGGTGTAAGTGAATGTCTTTATGTTGTGGATGCTGGGTTGCTGTATTTAGGATAGGGCAGTATGTGTATTTAGATTTAATGGTTATACCCTTCGGGAAAAACAAGGTTACCCCTAGCTACCATATAGGTGGCAATCCACTGAGCACAGAAGAAGTCATCAGGGATCTGGGGACCCAGGTTGACAGTAGCCTTTCGTTTGACACTCATGTTGCTAAAGTAGTTAGGAAAACCTTCTACATTGCCCACCTGATCATGAAGGGATTCACATCTAGATGAAAGGGAGGTCATCGCCCCCCTGTACGCATCACTCATTAGACCTATGATTGAGTACAATGCCCCATTCGGAATGTATCTAACCAGACACCTGCAGCAGCTGGAAAGGCCCCAAAAGTTCCTCACCAAAAGGATAAAGGGTCTCAAAAATATGTCTTATGCTGCCCGACTGAAAGAACTCCAGCTCTATTCAGTCTCATACCGCTTGCTCAGAGGTGACCTGTGCCTGACATATAAGGCCATGTCAAACCCTGATTTGATGAATATGCTTCACCTCAAAAAATCTAGATCCCTCAGAACCACAAGGGCGGAGACTTAAACCTTGACACGGTTATTAATAGAACATGCTGGAGGGACAGATTCATCACCCAGAGACTCCCTATGCTGTGGAACAAAATCCCGGTACATGTGAGGCAGAGCACCTCGCTGGCCTTGTTCAAGAGGAATCTTGACCAATGGATGGGGGATCGCAGATATACCCCAAGGATTACTTCAGTGTCACTGCTTGACAGAGGCACAGCAAAATAATAGGCATAGTTTTATTCAAACTAAAGGGGTGGCGAAAGCCAAATAACTATGGGCTAGGCTTATAAATGCCCTTGGGCAGATAGCCTAGTATGAACCTATGAACCTATGTCTTTTTAAATTATTCAGCTTCACTGAATCACATGCGTTATGATGTTTTAAATTAATACTTGATGTGTTTTTTCATTATTTATTTATTTATTTGACATTTGTTAACTGGGTTATATATTTTATATATATATATATATATATATATATATATATATATATATATATATTTATTTTTTTACCTGTTGGGTGTAAGTGAATGCCTTTATGTTGTGGATGCTGGGTTGCTGTATTTAGGATAGGGCAGTATGTGTATTTAGATTTAATGGTTAATGTCTTTTTAAATTATCCAGCTTCACTGAATCACATGGGTTATGATGTTTTAAATTAATACTTGATGTGGTTTTTCATTATTTATTTATTTGACATTTGTTAACTGGGTTAGTCCAACTAAGCCAAAGGCCCATTTTCAGAGGAGAAAAGCTCCAATTAGTTCACAGTCTTGTAAAAATTAGAAACATAACAACATGAGCAGTTCCAGAGAAGACATAACATGAGGAATATTAGCAGCAGTTAACATCATTACGTAATGTAGATGAGATAAAAATAAAAGTAACAATTGTTTGTTTGTTTCTTTTGGCTTTTCTCGGTTAGAGATCGCCACAGCGGAACTAAAATTAACAAAGTTACAGAACTAGTACAAGGTATGAGATGCACTTAATGTATTTGACAGAGGCATGGTGCTGATACAATTATGTTTTAAATTCAGGAATATACTTTGAATATAAAATCCAGAAAAAAAATTATGTAGAATTACAAGACAGAGAGAGCGGAGCAAGAAAGGGGGTGATGTAGATTAGATGAGTAGAGAATGACTAAATGATAAAGTTGTCATGTGAGGTAGACATGGGCAGGACCAAATCCATAGTAGATAGTTTTTAAGTTCATGTTTAAATGGGTATTTTTAGCAGAGCTGTTTTATATTAAGGAGAAGTGTGTTCCAGGCATGGGCTACAGAGTACTTATAGTGGGATTTTCCAGTATTCTTATTAGGTTTGTAGATATCAAGGAGGAGTTTGTCGATTGTGCAAAGGAGACAACAGGGATTGTAATAAGATAATAGGTTAGAGATGGAGGGGCAGGAAGATGGGTCATTCATGTGTAGTTGCTGAAGTAATAGATAGTTAGAGAATTCGGGCCATTGGAGTGCTTTAAGAGCGAGACAGTGATGGCAAATTATAAGGGAGACTAGTGGCAAATCTGGCAATTTTATTATAAGTTTGTTCAAGTTTGGAGTGTAGAGTAGTTTGAGTACTTGTAAGAATAGGGGCTGCATACATAAGACATGGTAATAGGAGAGACTGGGCTAGGGATATTGTACAGGAAGATGTAAGGAATTTCTGATTAGACAGAGTACACCAAGTTTCTGGTGTGTTTTCTTTATACACTGTTGGATGTGTATGTCATATTTTAAGTCATCTTCAATAATGATGTCTAGTCATTTGGTGTGGGTTTCGGGTTTAATGATGATATTGTTGAGGGAGATGACGGAAAAGGAGGATTTGTGATGTGCCAGTGTTTTAGGAAGGAAGAGAAGGAGTTTATTTTTTTAGGCTTAAGCATGAGTTGATTGACAGAAAGCCATATTTCGACAGAAGAAAAGGAGTTCTGAGCTAGAGATAAGAGATCAGGGATGATATGTGCAGTGGTAATAAGAGTAGAATCGTCAGCATATTGAAGGAGTGTTGTAAGGTTACAGGCAGACTGTAGATTGTTAGTGAAAATATTGAGCAAGAGGGGGCCTAAGATAGCTCCCCGTGGAACACCAGTGTTAACAAGTTGGAAGGGGGAGAAGACAGTTTGCCACTGAATGGATTGTTGCCTATTGGTAAGGTAACTTGAGAATCAGTTTAAGGAGGATGTAGAGAGCCAGAGGTTGGAAAGTTTAGCTAGAAGTTTAGAGTGAGAGACAGTGTCAAAAGCTATTGAGAGATCAAGAAATAAACATGAGACTAACATATTGTTGTCCCGGGCCTCAGCTACTGTATGGGTGAAGAAAAGTAGTGCAGTGGAAGTGCTGCGTTAGGGTCTAAAGCCATGTTGGGTAGGTGTTAGCAGGTTATTATCAAGCAGGTGTCTGAGTAGCTGGGTGTGAATACCCTTTTCCAGAATTTTGGAAATGGGGGACAGAATGGTGATGGGTCTATAGTTAGATGGATCAGTAGAGTTTCTGCCCTTATGAAGAGGAATAGTGTAGAAGGATTTCCATAAATCAGAGACACAGGCTTCAGTAATGGAATGATATATGAGTATGGAAATGGGGTAGGCAATGGATTATGCAGCAATTGTGAGGAAGAAGGCAGGCAGTTTATCAGCAGAGGGGGAGCAAGGTTTGAGTTTGGAAAGGAGGGATTTGATGAAGGAGGTAGATCAGGTTTGAAAGAGAAGGTATTGAAGTGTGTCATGTTTGGGGGTGAAGGGGTAGTGGAAGTATTACTGTTTTGTGTATTGAGATGAATTATGTTGGGGGCTAAAGGAGGGGAAGAGGAGGTATTACTATTTTGTGTAAGTGTTTGGATTGTTTCAATGAAATAGTTGTTAAGGAACGTGGCAGTTTCTTTAGTAGTATTCTGCAGGAAGGGGTTGTGAACTGGAGGATTGCCAGGATAAAGAAGATGATTACTGGAATTCCAGATTTTTTTTTATTTTAATGTGGGTTACATTGGTTGGTACAGAAGAATGTTTTCTTGTCATTGTTAACAATTTTTTTTGGACAGGTTTCTGAGCTGTTTATATCTTTAAAGTAGAATAGGGGACTTATTTTTTGACCAATGCTTCCCAGATACTGTCTCATTTATATATAATGGAGGGGGTATGTTTTGTGAGCCAGGGGGCTTAGTTAGATTTTTATTCTGATTTTTCTGGTAGATGCCATGGAGTAAGTATGTCTAGCAATATTTTATTAAAAGATGTTACGGCCTCATTGAGAGGGAGGTGTTGAAGGAAGGAATATTTTACATGAGACAAAGTGGAATTAAAAGTGTCAGGGTTGAATTGGTTGAGTTTACGATAATTTCTGTAGAGGTGGTCCTTAGGAGTATGTTTGGAGAATCTATGGATAAAAGTCAGGGAGTGTTCGCTAAGAGAGTTAGGAAGTGTACCAGGGTTATGATAAAGGTTGGGATCTGAGGTGAGAATTTAATCAAGGGTACGACCAGAGGTGGAGTTTTTGTTAGTATGAGTAGGAGAGGATATACGTTGGTGAAAGCCATGAAGGTTGAGACTATGACAAGGAGATGAAGTAGAAAATTTGGCCTAATCAATCTTAATGTTACCAAGAAAAATGGTTTCATATGGAATATTATTAGTAAACCAGGACAGAATTATCTCAAGGATGGTGATATTATTTCCAGTAGGTATGTAGATGGAAGTTATGGCAATTTTTTTATGTGGATTTAGATGACATTTGACAATAAGGAGTTCTGCAGTCTCAAAGTCGGGTATAGAACTTGAGAGTGGCGAGAGAATGAGTTGTTCAGTATAAAAGATGGCAACACATCCACCCTTCTTGTTGATTCTGTTGGAGAGGAAGATGTTATAGCCTGGAGGTAAGATTCCTGTATTTGAGATATGGGGTTTCAGCCAGGTTTCAGACAGAGTTAAGATATGGGGGGAGATGTTGGTAATGAAGGAATGAAATTCTGTGATTTTGACTACGAGGCTTTGGATATTTAAATATGTAATGATTTAGGGGAAGGTGAGAGGGTGGCTGGGGAGGACTGGGGAGAAATGGAGTGAGATGTAAAATTGAGAGAGATACGGGCTGGTGAACTTGGGTTGGGGTGGATGTCCTTGCCTAGGAGAAGTGTAATAATGTATGTGAGGTGGGTTAAGGAAGCAGAACTTCTAGGTTTTGGTATAGGAGTATGGGCGGTGATTGGAAATATATTCATTTTGAAAAGGTGTGTAGGTGAGGTATGATAGAGGGATGGAGAGATGAGCTGCAGGTTAGGGAGGGTGTTGCTGATGTGAGTGATGGGGAGGGTTGGAGAAGGTGTTTAATAGTAAAGTGGAATGTGGTAAGAGGTTGATAGGGAAATGAAAAGGAGAAAGGAGGCAGAGAGATAAAGGTGTATCATGTTGATATGAAGAGTGGTGTTTGAGAAACAAGACAAGAGGTAAATAACAGTAGTATGTTGTTCTAGCAGGAGATTCTGAGGATAAGAAGGGGATACTAATGTAAAGTAGGTGACAAGGAGAAAGAGGTGAGGTCAATTGATGTGGGAGGGAATTAGTGTAATCTGAATAGGGAGGAGGAGCTTGTGGCGAGAGAGAAGACAGTAGAATGGAGTTGTTAATTGATTGGGGATAGCTAGCTTGCCAGAGGGGAGGAAGAGATATGGCATAGACAGTATAAATGTAATAAAAGTGGGGGTGGGTGGGAATGGGGTTAGGGTAGAGGTGCAGGGTGAGCCCGAGCTCAGCGAGAGTGAACGGTGTTACTTTACACCCTGTTCAAGGACAGGAAAATTTCTCTAAGAAAAACTGTCAGTAAGAGTACACCACAGGTAGAAGTTGAATGCTACTTACTAGTCTGCAGTGGCAGCTTTTATTCTATTTTACATTTGTATTCCCCTTTGCACTTTGTTTGCTGCACACTATGTAGCTAAAGATAAAAGCAGCTTGAGACTTTGCACCTTTGTTTGGTGTTTAATTAGTGAAGAATAAGTATTGAGGGGTAGGGACTGAAGGCTATGACTCTAATGAGAGGGGCTAAATACCTTAACATAAAACAGATAAGTTGACCAAAATGTATCAACAGTGAAATGGATGAAAAGGGTGGGGGGGGCTAAGAGGAAGAAGATTTGCAACTGTCGCTCCTGGAGCATGCATGCTAGCTGATTTAGCAAGGCATAATAGTAGTCACAAAAGCAGGCATCTACACTACGCATAAGTGGTAACAGCAGGGTTCCCGGAGTTAAAGTTAGGACTGCAGTCTTTAGTTTTTGATGATTATTTGTTAGAGTTTCAGAGTCCCTGCTTGCACAAGTGGGGGGGGGGGGTGACCCGAAGCAACTAGGTGCCCAGTGGCTACTACGCATAAGTGGTAACAGCAGGGGTCCCGGAGTGAAAGTCCTTGCTTGTACAAGTGGGGGGGGGACCGAAGCAACCAAGTGCTCGGTGGTTTAGAGATGCTAAACCTGGAGGGCTTTCAGCTGCAAAAGTCTGAATTAATTATTAATTTGATTAATTTGAAGATTAATCTAATTAATCTGAAGAAGTTTTTTATGTAAAAGAATGAAAGCGCTAATTTTTCATGTAATCTTACAGTAAATGTTCTTAACGATGTTCATTGCCATTGTCTGACTTTTCTAGTTTCTTAGTAGTTTGTGTGTCATTGTGTGTCAATGACTGCGGTGGTGGTGCTGTGGTAGCATTGTCACCTCATAGCAAGACGTTGTCCTGTTCGATTCTCAGCTAGAGCGTCTTCTGTGTGGAGGCATACGTGAATGGGGCATGCCTTCATTGAAGGTTGTGCGTCAGGGCTGGTAACCCGGTATGTAAAAATCCACTACCAATCATTAGCGGACCGGAGTTCCGCTGTGGCGACCCCTAACCGTGAAAAGCCGAAAGACACAAACAAGTAGTTTGTGTGTCAAATTACTTTTAGGCATCTCTTTCCAGAGGACATGCAGCAGGTACTAAAGGGGGCAAGAAAACTTGCTAGTGCAAAATCTTAAATTGGCAAATACAAACTATTTTCTGGTTAATGCCTAGTGAGTAACCAGGGCCCTATTAGAGATTATATACCACTGGTTCTCAGATATTTGTGTGAATTGCTATCCTCAGGTCTCTCTTACTCCTCTGTTAAGGTATGTCTTCCAGTCACTTTAGCATGTCTGCCCATGGATCCTCCTCTTTCTTCCATATTTTTAGTGAAACAATTTCTTAAGGGTGTTTTACACCTGATACCACATTGTAAACAGGTTGTTTCTTCCTGGGATCTGATCTTTATGCTGGAAAGTTAACTGTGTCTCTATTTGAACCTGTTCATCAAGCAGACTTTAGGTTCTTCACATAGAAAACTGTTGTTCTGCTCTGACATCTAAAAGAAGAATATCTGAGTTCAAGGCCTCATGATGGATGAACCCTATCTGGTCTCCTACAGAGATATGTTCTCATTAAGAACAAATCCCTCATTCGTGTCCAGCATTGTGCCAGAGTTCACTTTGAATGAAGCCATTATTCCCGCAGTATTCTATTTGGTTCCTCAGAACCAAAAAGAAAATATTCTACATGCTCTGGACATGCATATGCAGCTCAGGTATTATCTTGACAGTCCTTTAAAAAAGCTGATCAAGTATTTATTACTTATGTTGGGCCAAAGAAAGGGCAATCTGTGTCAAAACAGACTATATTCAGATGGTTGTCCTCAGCTGTTATCTTTTGCTATTCCCACCATGGTAAACCAGTTCCAGGCAGTGTAAGGGGTTATTCTACTACACCCTTGTCTTCTTCAGTGGCATATGTAAAGAGGGTGGTCTCTGGGTGTATTCTAGAGGCATCTACATGCTCCTTTGTACATACATTTACAAGGCATTACAAACTAAATTAGTTTTCTATATCCAGGGCAGGCTTTGCTAGGACCATTTTCCAGGGACTCCTGGATCCACATCCTTCCCCCTCCCAGGTTGGATAGGCTTTGGTAATCAACCTATATAGCCTAAATGTTACTGCAGCAGTGGGAACGATAAACATAGTACAGTTGTACAAGTTGTCCTTGACCATAACAGTAAATGTTCAAATTCCTCACTGCTGTAGTAGCCACACCCACCCTTCATCCCCCTTTTGGGATATAAAATTAATTTCATATTTTAGTGGTTCGAGATGAGTATGTTCCTTAACTTTTAGGCAAAAAAGCCCTACGCAGGGCTTCCAAAGAAGCAGTCAGAATGAAGATCTGGGAAGGAGCCAGTTCTTTTGGAAGCTGGCCAGCTGTTGCATCTTGAGAAAGAAGCAAAGGCTACTACAGCAGTGAGGAATTTAAACATCTACTGCTATCAGTATGTGCAACATCAACTGTACTTTCCATTGCATAATGACTCTTCCTTCATGCCTAAGACAGCAACAGAGACTAACAGATTTATTTGATAGTGTTTTTCTCACAGCACTCTAATAAAGACTGTATCTTCTGTATTGCATGAGTGTACAGTACAGTTCAAGTATGGTGTAGAAAACACCAAAACATTTACAAAACAAAGTCAACTATGTTCTTTACTAAATCCACTCACTAAAGGACATGAAAGTAAAAAGATTACTAAGCAATGCATGCCCAGATGTTTTTGAATTTGCACTATATTCTGTTATAGCAAAAGTGGAAAAGAAACCTACAATGATTTCTTAGAGGACATTTCCCCAGAGTTGTTTCTTCATCTGACATCTTTTTCTGTAATGTATCTTTGAATGCAGTTGTGTGGCTGCTGCCAGGCCACGAGCAGTGTTGCCAATCATAGATGTCACCTCTAGTTCAAGGTCTTCTTTAGGGCAGTGGTTATTAAGTGCACATTTCCACAGGACAGCTACTCAGGTATACTGAGCTTGAGACTGTCTCCTAATTGTTACTGTAACAGGTAATCTTGGAATGTAAATGCAAATGTTAAGAGTTCTATAATTGTGAATCTGTGAACAGAGGTCTACTTGCAGGAAGAATAACACCTGCCACCCCCCCCTGTGATCTATCTCCTTATGTGCTTTTCACTTGGTACAAAACTGGATCCATAGAGTACAGCAGTGCAGCATAGGTTCATAGGTAAGTACTAGGTAATTAGTCTTCAAACCATTACGAGCCTAGCAAAAATCCCTTATTCTAAAGTTCCTTTCAGCCTCAAGGAGGTCATAACAAGATAGACCAGGGGAGAATTTGATGCTACCCATCCAGTTCTTTAGATTTACCTTGAAGGTGGCAAGGGTGCTACCCTACTTGACATGTAGTGGAAGTGTGTTCCAGAGGTAAGGGATTTGCTGGGATATGAATCAATCACACCAATATGTCTTATTTATCTGTTGATGAAGGTTAAGGTAATCTTACTGCGCATTTGAAGTATTGTTTGTTCTGTGAAGGAATAAGAGGTCAAAGAGGGTTGGATCTTTTATGTCTCAAAAGGCTAGACACAGATCTCCATCTTTAAGAGACTGAGTACAGAGGGAGAGAGCACTGCCAATCTATCCTGATAACTGAGTTTTTTGAGAACACTGATCTTTTGAGTTATGTAGCTCTGATATCTCTCAAGCTAAATGATATGTTTAGACAAATACATGCTAAAAGGTACATTATATTCAATAATGGTTCTGTTGAGATATGAGTAAAAAGAGATTAATTCTTAAGGGCATGATGATACATATGGAAAAGTGCAAAAAGAGGTCATATGTGTGAGGATTAGATCAAGGGTATTGGGGCCCCTAGCGGGATGGTTATCTATTTGTAAAAGAAAGTTAGTATTTATAGTATTGGATTCCTTAAGTGACTACCTCCCTATTTCTGTCCAGTGATACTGCCTGCAAGGATCCAAATCCCATGTCTAAAAAGACTGTCGCAAACTGTCGAATTTCAACTCCTACACCTTTAATCAATTACTCTCATCCATTAATTGGTCATTCCTTCACAATTTCTCTCTCTTGAAAAAACTGTTCTACAATTCAATAGCATCTTTCTTAACACCCTAAACTCCCTAGCTCCCGTCAGAAAAATTAGAATTAAATCTAACTTTGCACCTTGGAAACTCAAGCCTCCCTTGGGCAAAAGAGAGATAGTGCATGGAAAAACTAGAGTAGACACAAAACCCCTTACAATTTTCAGCGCTACAGAGAACTACATAACCTTACAAAAAAAAATAAGTCGACCTTGACAAAAATTTTTTTTTTTACCTAAACCCACAAATAAATGCCCACTCTAACCCCAAGAAATTTTAGAATACTGTCCACAACTTGCTACACCCAGGTAACCCGCTGCACCAAATCCCTCCCCAAACTTCTCTGCCTTACAAACTGCCACACTTAATAACACCTTCTTCATCGACTCAATCCAGAAACTAACCAAAAAAGACACAAATACCTACCCCTCTATTACCTCCCCATCCTCTTACTCAGTCTCCTTTACACTTAAACCTATCCGCACTACCTATATCAGATCTCTACTCAGTAAACTCAAACCATGTTCCCATTCTGCCAGTAACTTACCTCCCCTCTTAAATTTGCAGCAAAAACTATTGCATATCCCATTCCCATAGTTATCAACAGATCAGTCCAAGAAAACACTATCCCTGAAATCTGTAAGAAATTCTGTGTTATTCCTCTACATAAAGGAGGTAACTCCACTGACCCCTCTAATTTCAGGCCTATCGCTGTCTTGTCTTTCATTTCAAAGACTCTCAAAAAATGTATTCATAAACAGTTACTTGCTTATCTGATACAAGAAAATCTCCTCACTTCTACCCAACACAGCCTTCACCCTAACCACAGTGCAGCCACTAATATCTTTTACACACAGTATGTCTTCATCTCGGTACAACAACAGATTAGTCTCTTGTTTATTCCTTGACATTTCTAAAGCCTTTGACACTGTCTCTCACAACCTACTCCTATCCAAACTATCTAACCTTAATTTCTCCAACTGTACTCTCAGCTGGTTCTCTAGCTACCTTTCTAATAGATTTCAGTCTGTAAAATGGCTCTCTGCATAGTTCCCCAAGGCTCCATTTTGGGACCCCTTCTATTCAACATCTTCGCTAACAACCTCTATCAAGCCTGTCTTCAGTCCTCCCTAATACAATACGCTAATGACTCTACAGTAATTACCAGCTTTGACAGTCTACCCAATCTCCTCACTTTTACCCAAGAATTCCTCCAATCTGTTGAAAGATGGCTAACTTCTAATCAACTCCTTTTTAACCCCAACAAAACTAAACTCCTGCTGTTCCTCCCTAAATCCCTCCAACACCTGAAATCCATCTTCACTGTTACCTCACTAAACAACAAAGCTATCAAGGTTGAACCTCACACTAAGTTATCAGGAGTTATAATGGATGATTAGCTTAAATTTGATCTACATATTCAAAACTGCATTAAAAAGACACTAAAAAAAAGTGGCCTACAATATAGAAATAAAAAAAATTCCTGACAAACGATTCCAGACTCTCTCTAGCTCAAGCCTACCTTATACCCTCCCTTCTACATGCTGCCCCAGTCCTCACTAACCTTCAAAAAATCTCTTGACTAATCTTGAACTTCCATATAATAATATATAGAATTGCTAGATTTGCTGGCAACCTACCGTATCGCTCACACCACTGTCTTTCTCTAAAAACCTTCAGTGGCTTGAATTTCACCAACTCCTTCTGCCTCAACTTCACCTCACCCACTCTATATTAAACAAACCCCACTCCTGTCCTGCTCTCTGTAGCCTTATTACTCCCTATACTCCAAACCACACACTCCACAGCTCAGACCAGCATATCCTTCAAACTTACAAACCCAACCAAAACATTGGCAAACTTCTGTACAACCACTCTGTCACAAATGCCTGGAATAAACTGACCCAACTAGACTAATTTTTAACACAGGCTGCTTCAAAAACACTAAAAGACTATCTACTTAACTATTGGACTTGTTCTTGCACTGACCCAATGTAATTAACCTCTATCTCTCCCTTCTTATGTTAACCTCCCCTCCCTTCAGTCTCTCCCCACTTCTGACTGACAATCTCATTCTCTAAACTTGTACTTGCTCCACAGAATAACCGTCTTCAGTTGTACAAGTGTTTTACTAATTATCACTAAACCTCCTTAACAAACTCTACAGTAACTATGCTTAACAGGACACTTGCTATCCCTGTTACAGCTACCAACTCCTATCACTGTAACTGTCACTTTGTATACAAGAATGCCTTACATCTGTAAGGTTATGTCTTATATTTGTAAAGAAATGTACTTTAATCTTTGTATAATGATACAACTACATTGTGCCTATTATCATACAGTATCTAATTATTCTTACTGTAACACTCTATATGCTGAATTTATATTTGATTGCTGTTTTACTATATTTGAAACTACTTCTTAATTCACTGTATATGTATGTGCTGAATTTATATTTGATTGCTGTTTTACAATACTTGTGACTTTTTAATTCGCTGTATATTATCTACCTTTTTTGGAGCTTTTCTCTTTGGTTCTCTACTGAAAATGGGCACCTGCCCAGCCAGACTAACCCAGAGAACAAATGTCAAATAAACAAATAAATAATGTTACGGAAGCATTGAGCATGCCAACCATTAGCAATGTAGTTCAGCCATTTTATTGATGGATAGTTGAAGTCCCCCAGAAATTGTGTTGAGTTTAATGGGGATTTCAGCTAATGCGTTAAGATAGCTAGTATGCTCAGAAGGAGATATAGAGGGTGTTCTGTAGCTAACTATGAAGTGGTTATTAGTCTTTTTTATAGTGATATGGACATCTAGGAGTTCAAATGTGGTATTCCAAAGAATGTGTTGTGAAATGATGATATCCTTGAGAAGCACTAATACTCCTGCACAACTGTAGTTCTGAAGATGTGATAGGCAGTACCCCAGGAATAGAGGGAGTGCTTTCATTAGTCTGAAACCGTGTCTGTGTAACTGCACATACATAAATGTGTTCTAATTAAAGGAAATCCTCAAGATCAGGCATTTTTCGTTAAAATTCTTGGCAATGAGTAGAGCCACATTAATGTACTCCAAATTAGAATTCACTAAGTTGCAATATCCATCAGTTGGACTTTGCCTAAAAAACAAACAATGGGGGCAGCAAACATTTTAGCCAGACTGCAAAAGCCTTGGTAAGACAGGTGCAGAGCATCCCTGGCAAAGCAGGAAGCCTTGTCAGCCATTTCATCCCAAGTTGGCACATACTCCACCCCCCACCCAAATGATACCATCTACAAAAAACAGTTATTAAAGTGAGTTATCTTGCCTTTGAATCTTGGCATCATTCTGTGTGATGACAAAATACCACTCAAGAACATTGTCTTTCTTACCTCTGGCACATGTATAGCAAGTTCAATCAAATCATTCTGCGTACCTGTCTGGGTAGAGCACATAACATAATGCAGCCCTGTGTGGACCACTGTCAGATCATAATTGTATTTGTCAGGATGGAAGAATTTCAGAGCCCTTGTTATATTCTAGATCGTGACTCTAGAAGGACAGCTGTCACTTTATTCTTATCCAACCCAGTGAGAGTGGTATCTGTAAGCCTGACAACAGAGTCACCTATTATTAAAACATTACTATGGTTGGATATGGTCTCAGTAGTCTGTAAGGGCTTGGAGTCTGTATCCTTGTGGCTCTTAGAGGTATATGTATTAATTGTGGGTGTGAAGAGTGAAGGTGTATTTATTGCTTTATGAACTAATGCCTGAGGTTTCTTAGTCTTTAGCCTGGGAGGCTTAGGCAGTGTCCTCTTAACAACCTTAGCATATTTTCACTTAGTGGATGTACTTTGTGATGTGTGTGCATACGTGTTGTACTTACCAAATGTGTTCTGAGTTGAAAAGTTCACCTCAAATATAAGTAACTGCTTAAACTTCTCATACTCAATCACTGTGAGGCAGGAATAAAGAGTTACTGGTAAGACGTTGCAAAAGCTTACTGATATTCCTTACTGGCCATTGAAGATGAAGGGGCTTTGACAAAATAGGATAGATTAATAACTTATTCTTGATACAAGACAGATGGTGATAATTGACTGAACTAGAAAAAAACGTGATCATAGGATCATAGGAGGTTGCTAGGCTATTGACCCGGAGGTCATTTCAAGCCTAGCCATTTCATCTCATTGTAAAACCATAGATACTCTGGTCAGTACCCAGGATTGTATTCATTAATGATGGTCCATGTCAAGAAGGGTTGTGGGCGCTATCCCTGGTATGAATTTACAGTGCCCCATCCACTCATCCAACTTCCTTTTGAATAGTGTCATAGAGGTACTTTGCTTCACAAGCATTGCCAGCCTATTACAAAGACACAGCAGTTGCTGGGTGATAAATCTGTCTATTCAGCATGTCCTATTCAAGTCACAGGCCATATTTAGGTCCCTGGAATGGGTACTGTAGTCCCGTTTGATTTACAGATGTGCAGTAAATTCATTAGGTTTGGGTCGGAGAGTGCTCTGTAAGCCAGGCATGTCTCCCCCGAGAAGTCTATACAATACTGAGTATAGTGACAGGGACTTTAGTTGGTCTGTGTAATGCACGTGCTGGAGTCCCTTGATAGTCTTATTTAGAAATCGCTGAGGTCTGTCCAGTTGCTGCAGGTACTTTGTACAGTACATGCTGAAAGGGGCGTTATATTCAATTATGGGCCTGATTAGTGACGAGTATAGATGGGTTATAACCTCCTTTGATCTAAAGGCAATGCCTTTGCTAATCAAGTGTGCTACATAGAAAGGCTTTCTTACTACAGTAGACACATGGTGGTCAAAGTTAAGGTCGCAGTCTACTTGTGATCCCAGATCTCTTACCATTTCATAGGTACATAGGTTATTGTTGTTAATTTGAAAGTTTGAAGGGACATTGTTTTACCGAAGGGAATGGTGATACATTTATTTGCATTCAGTTTGAGACTGTGACTAAAACACCAGTCATTGGTCTGCATTAAGACCCTCCTGAAGTATACTGACATAATTTGGGAATTCAGTAATTGCACCCAGTTTGCAGTTGTCCACAAACTTGGGCAGCCACAGTCCCTTAGTTTTGGCCTGAACATTTGGGAAGTATATACCAAACAGTAGGAGGCTCAGCACTGACTCTTGTGGCACCCTGCTGATGACAGGTCTGCTGGTTGATGTGGAGTCACCCACTTTGATAGTGTGTGACTGGTTTGTGAGCCAATTGGCAACGCATCTTACAACAAAGAGGTTTACATTCTGTTTGCTAATTTTATTAATAATGCCTGAGTATGGGATTGTGTCAAAAGCTTTGCCTAGTCGAGGTATGTTGTGTGCACAGATTTGCCATTATCAGTGCCCTGGTCACATTTTCGAAGAAATCCAATAGGTTTAACAGGCAGGATTTGCCCTTGACAAAGCCACATTGGGTAGGATCCAGGGTTTGGAGGTCGCTTATGTCTTTATTTATGAGGTCCATGATGATATGTTCCATGGCTTTACAGATGAGGCTGGTCAGACTTATGGGTTTATAATTCCCTGGGTCTGCTGCTAAGCCACCTTTGTGGAGGGGATTAACTGTTGCTGTTCTCCATTCTGCAGGAACAAAGCCAGTGGTTAGGCTGATTGAATAGAGTACTTAATGGTGATGCTAGTTCATGTTTTAGTTTCTTTAGAAGACAGCCTGGATGCCATCTGGTCCCATAGAGGTTGTGTTTTTTGCCTTAGACAAGGCTTTAATGACCTGCTCATTGGATATGTAAGGCTTGGGGGAAGTTGGGGGCAAGGTTTTGATAAGTTTGGAGGGGATAAGGGAGTGAATTTTTTAACAAATCTCTTTACTAGCAAGGTTGCTATCTCTGCGGGATCAGTGTGCGTGATAGTCACTAGTTCCGTACATGTTTGGGTCCTACCTTTTAAGCTACGTACATAGTTGTAAAAGTCCTTATGATTATCCTTAGCTGTGATTGCTAAGTTTTTGACATGTTGTCTTATTTCCCTGTCGAGGCTGAGGAGGTTGTTTTCCATTGTTGGGGCCTCAACTTAGTTTTCTTAGACAGCAATTTTTTTCATTTGTTGTATAGTTTGTTCATACTGGCTGTTCACCAGGGCAGCTTTTTTTTTAAATTTTTTTTTTTGCTTGTGGCTCTGGCTTTCAGTCTCTCTGGAACAGCTGAGTTTATACACTTATCCAAGTGATTGTACAGGGCTTCAGTGTAAGCTTTGGTGTAGTTTTCACTTCCAGCTGAGGGTGGGGCTTGGAATGCATTTATACCTTCCCCTAGGAGGGTATAGTTTGCTTTGGTGAAGTTTTTTAGACTGACTTCACCCTTTGTGAATTCTGGTATTAGTGCCAGTTCAAAGATGACTGATTTGTGGTCATATTTAACTAATGAGGGTCCGGCAGTTGCAGTGATGCATCTGTTTATCATGTTAGTGAGGACCAGATCTAGTATGTTTGTTCGTCTTGTCGGGGTTTGAACAATTTGTTCCATGACATTTGAGTTAACAAAGTCAAGGAACTTTTGCTCTAATGAGTTAAGGCTAGAGTAGGTTTCCTAGTTGATGGTGGGATAATTGAAATCCCCCTTGACCAGAGTGGAACTATTTGGATTGACTCCAATTTGGTCAAGCAGGCCTTATGTGTATCATGATCTATGGAGGGGGATCTATAACTAGCTATGACTTGAATGGGGGTCTTACCCACAGTAATTTGTACTTGGAGTAACTCCATAGAGTTGTCTAGGCTAACTACTCGGAAGGTAAATTTATCTGTAATATAGCTAGAAACACTGCCTCCTTTGGTTCTTACACATTTGTTTTGCGGTCTGAAGATGTGGAAGGCATTGTAGCCTTGCTGGGCCGGGGTAGTCTCTGAGGCTTTGAACCAGGTTTCTATGACTGCACAGACTTCTATATCCTTCAGTGATAGAAGTGCTTCCAGAGTGTGCAGTTTTTGGTTTAAGCTCCTGGCGTTTAGCAGCATAACCCTTATTTTGTTATTTTTGGCAATTTTCACATCAGCAATTTTGTTTTTGGACCTTGCCTAACAAAAGGCACAATGGTGGAGGCAAGAGCCTTTGCCTGCAGCAAAAAGCCTAGTGGTGCCAGGTGCAAACCATCTCTGGCAAAGCAGTGAGGTTTGTTGACCATGTCATCCCAGGTTGACAGACTCTGGATCCCCTTTGAATGACACCAAAAAATAAGCCAGTTATTGAAATTGATCATTTGTTTGTTTATACTGTGGCATCATTCTAGATAAGGGTAATATGCTGCTCAAGGCTAGGGTAATTCCTGCCTGAGACGCATATTCAGAGAGCTCAATCATGTCTCTCTTCATATAGTCCAGTGAGGTACATATCAGGTCGTTCACTCCAATATGAGCTGTGACAGAGTCATAATGGTACTTGTTGCTGAGAGACCCGAGTGCATGCATGATCTGACGAATCCTGGCATTGGACAAGCAGCTGACTGTGACTTTCTCCTTGTCTAACCTGGTGAGTGGGATATCCATGTGCCTCACTATGGAGTCCCCAGTAACAAGAACATTTGTTTTTTGACTGTTATTATGGGCTTGGTAGGTGTTGCTATGTGTCTTGGGTGCTGTGAGGACTGTGTTAGTTGTAGCAGTATTTTGTTTTAGCGGTCTCTGGTGTTTTGGTAAGTTATTTTGAGAGAACCTCTGTGTATGTTGGTTTATGTGTTAGATGCGTACTATGTGTATGAGTAGTGAAACTGTGTGCATGAGTAGTGGTGGGTGAGTTGACAACCTCCTCACTGTTACTGTTTTGAGTGCAAGAGAGTAGGTATTCAAGATTCCTGGTGTAGATACATCTCTTGCACTCTGTACTAGAATGAGTTATTAGTAGAGGTTTGGCAGTGTACATGAGGCAGTTGCTACACTACCTCAGGAGACCCAAGTCAACAAGGCTGCCAGGAGAAACAAGGGTAGTCAAACTGTCCATAATGCTACGTTCGAAGAACTGTTATTACAAACGGGGTGCTTTCAGGACTGATCTAGGAGGTGCTCTGTAGATGGGGTTTTTTGATGGGGTTTTTTGGCTGGTGGTGTAATAAGTCACAGCTCATTAGCAATGCTTCTTAGATTGGAGATGTACTAAAAATAAGGACTACTAACTTACTACAGCTATATCTAATAGAAAAATTGTCGAAATTATCTGTTCGGCTATGGCGCACAATTGTGTGGCAGTGCGAGGTGCTGCACAGTGTGCAAACAAGCATAAACCATCTCAAGTGCAGGGCTTAAATACCAGAAGGTAAAAACTTAAAACAAAATTGAAAAAAATCAAAAGAACCAATAAGGGTGCTTACTCCAAGCCCTAGAGCAATCATCCTACACCAGACAGGTTCCAGTCAACATACGTCTCTCCCAAGGGTGCAGAAGGGCCCCTTCCAATCAAAGATGGCTTGGAAAATGTGCTCAGAATACAACAGCCACTGCAAACAGACTCAGATGCAGCAAAGGTGTATCTGGACTATGGTACAGCTATTAGCTGTACTAATTTAGGTGGGAAACACTGAAAAATGTTTTAAACAGCAGAAAAACAGCAACAAGACACTAACAATGTTTTAAACAGTAGAACAACAGCAAGGAGACAGTAAAGAATGTTTTAAACAGCAAACATATCAGTCATTTAAAACACTGCTTGGTGGGAAAACAGAACAAACAGAACAGCTGCTTAGCAAACAGTGAAAAGTAGCAACAATTACTTTGTTGTTCTTGTTGTGTCTTTCGGCTTTTCCCGGTTAGGGGTCGCCACAGTAGAACTCCAGTCCGCTAATGATTGGCAGTAGATTTTTATGTGCCGAATTGCCAGCCCTGACGCACAACCTTCAACAAAGGTACGCCCATTCACGCATGTCTCCAGACAGAAGACGCTCTAGCTGAGAATCGAACGGGCAACGTCTTACAGTATTAAATAAGCAGAACACAATAACAAGTGCAGTAAATAGTATACTTGTCATAATAATAAGGGATGTGAAGATAGGTAAATGCTGTCAGCCTAGCCAGATAGAATTTTGTAGATAATTCTGTCATTTGTAAATATTAATGTAAGCCACAGGCTTGTTCTCTTAAATGTGAAAAGACTGCATTGGATATTGAACTGCAAAAATGTGACAACAGTGCATTCTGCTGTAAGAAAGCTAAGTCAAGCATTTCATGACTGTCTTTGATGTTAAAATTCAGAGCCGATATGTCTAGAGGGAGGCATCCTGCCTATTGTTTTAAGACCAGAGTTAATGGCTAGAATTTACATGTATAAATGTCCTTTATTGCTCTGGTTTCTGACCAGGTGTAAAGAATGTAAATGTAGTTTCTGTTAGCCTGGGAACACCACAGAAATGTGAAGAATGGTGTCATGTGAAGCAGCTCTGTGTTATCAATTTAAAGAGAGAGAATCAGAGAGCTCTGAGCATTTGCCTTGAGGACATCCAGCATCACCAGCACTGCTTGCTTCTATATGTAAGTTTTTTAGAACTGTGTTTTCTCTTAGATATAGCTAGGAAATAATAAGATTAGACTAGTTTGTTTTCTGTCATGTCAGAACTTTTCTACCGTATTATTTTTAAGTATTTTTTTTGTGATCTCTGAACTCTTGACTAGCACTGTGTAGTAAGAAGTATTGTCTTGTGTTTTTATTATTTATTATTAAATATTTTTAAACCTTTCAACTGTGGCTGTTTTATGTAGAGATAATTTAAGCTCTAAGAGTTCATTGCATGTATATAGTGATGCCGTACCAAGTCACTCCAAGTAAGCCTTGATTGTTAGGTCACACTTTCCATTTGGATAATAATATTGCACAGTAATAATCGGACACCCTTTTAAGGCCCTTTAAGTAGCTGATAAATATTAGTGGGTGGTGGCATTGATTTCTAACGTATAGTCTGGGGAAAAGGGGGCACAGCTGAAGAACGTGTGCTAGCCTTCCCTAGGAGTGTCTGTGTGGTTGTATAAACTTATCTCAAAATATATGTGTGTGTTAGCTATTTGGGCAGGGACATGGAGCACTGGTTGGAAAGAGAGGGTGCTGGAGGTTTTAGCTTGCCCACTAGACTGAGATCTGGACCCTATAGCTGTGCCAGTGGGGAGTCTGATTGGGGACCTGGACAGAAAGGGAGAAACCAGCCCTAGACTGACTGTGATCTCTGTGTGCTCTTAAGGGAAATTGTACTTTACTGTGTGTGTATTTATTATCCTTTCCCTATATGGATGTCCCTTACTGGTGTTAGTGGTGAGGATTGAGGTTCCTTGATTGCTGGGACAGTGCACGGGCGTCACAAGGGATATGACAAAAAAATAAAAGAATATGAGCTGTGACTATTATAAGATTCACAAGTGCAAAAAAAAAAGATGTAAAAGTGACAAAATATTTAGGGGCAATAAACTAATTGGTAGCAAATGGCAAATTTAAATCAAATAGCTTTATCTAGTAGACTAACATGTAAAACAGTAAACAGATTGTGTAACCCAGTGATCTGGATACAATAACGGTAATAGGTAAAGACAATCTAAATGAGTAGTGTCACTTGCATTAACTGTGAATCAGTTAGTTTCAGTGCAGTATCATGAAACTAAGGGCCAGAGCTAACAGTCTGGGAATGCTGTGTGGTCCTACTGCCTGCAGTGTCAGTCCTTCCTGTTCCTGTAGCTGGAGTTCTTCTCACACATCAATATTTTTGGTGATGACTCATAAATGATTTAAGCTCTGTACATCATATTTACAATTTTGTACTTCTTAAGCTGAGAAATTGTATGTTTGCTTCTCATCCAACCTTGTGTAACAAACCTGAATGATATTTGGACTCCAGTGTATGGAATTTAACCCATGCAGTTCTGAATTTGATAACACTGAAAATCCAGCAGTGACAGTGACTCCACAGATATTTATTTATTTTATTTATTTATTGCATTTGTGTATCAGAAAAATCTATGTGGGCAGAAGTCCCTTTTCAGAGGATGCCTGGGTAGAAAAGTTCTACAATTAATAACACAAAGAGTAACAGCAGCAATAGTGATATGAAATAGCAAAAAATAAACAATAAAAATTGACAGTTAATTTGTGATAAAGAGGGTCAATCACAGATATTCACAAAATCAGACAGCATGTTGTAACATTCAAGAGGTATTTTTGAGGTATAATATACACCTATCAGGTAGAAAATTCAGTATGTATCAGGAGATGGTGATGAGGAGAGTTGTATAGAGTATAAGAGTGGCATGGAGGGCTAGAAGAGGTATAGGGGTTAGCCAAGTATAAGAGAGTGAGAACAAAGCCAAGATTCTTCACAATAAATTTGTAGTCGTGCTTTGAATTTTTTTTGGCCTCCTGTTATTCCCAGTGGAAAGGGGATTTTGCTCAGTAATAGACTGTGTCTCTGGCAGTGTTGTGGATATTTCTTTATATTGTCACTGTCTAGTTTAGAAATTATTTTTGATGGGGTGAAAGTTGGTTAACAAGTTAATTACTATAGCAATAACCCACGCCTGGGTGTGGGTAATGCTGGATTTACCCACGGTTGGTGTGGTTTGGTCACGAGGGCGAAGCCCGAGTGGCCAAACAAAGACAGCCATGGGTAAATCCAGCATTACCCACACCCAGAAGTGGGTTATTGTTATTATAATGACATTATTTAAGAAAAAAATAATTACTTTTCTTAAATAATGGCATTGTATAATGCCTCCTTGCTGCCCTTCCACAGCTGTCTGGTATTCTTTGGCAGTTCTGATGTACTGTGCATGCGTATGCTTACGCAGTACATCAGAGCTGTGGGCAAAAGCAACGGAGAAAGCAAGATTTCCGTTGCTTTTTACAAACTGTCTCGCTATGTTAAATGGGTTTAACATAGTGAGACAGCTTTAAAAAAAGCAATGGAGAATCTCTGTTGCTTTTTTAAAATCTGTCTCGCTATGTTAAACCCATTTAACATAGCGAGACAGTTTTGAAAAAAGCAATGGAGAAAGCAAGATCTCCGTTGCTTTTTAAAGTGTCTCGCTATGTTAAAGGAGTTTAACATAGCGAGACAGCTTTAAAAAAAGCAACAGAGCATCTCCATTGCTTTTTTTAAAGCTGTCTCGCTATGTTAAACCCATTTAGCATAGCGAGACACCTTTAAAAAAAGCAACGGAGATAGAAAGATCTCCATTACTTTTTTAAAGTTGTCTCGCTATGTTAAACTTTAACATAGCGAGACAGGTTGTAAAAAGCAACAGAGATCTTGCGTTCTCCGTTGCTGTAAAAAAAAAAAGAGTTATACTAATGGAAAAAGTCCTGGCGACCAGACCTTTTTCCATTACTATAACTCTGATTTACAACGTGCACGCTGATCAATCAGCATGCACGTTTTGGAATATTAATGGGGGGTCGTTGTATAATTTTTCATTAGCCATGTCAGGCGACTATTACAGTAACAGCGCTGTGAACACAACAATAGGCTGATATCTTAGTGCAAGCAGTCAGTTTGCATGTTTGCTGTTAGTTTCTTATGGTGCTGGATTCTGTAAAGCTCACAGAATCTATTTACAGACAGTGCAGCATGCCGAAGGAAGACTTCAGACCATCTGCTGCAGACATGATTTCTGAACACACTCTGAAGGCAACCAGAGTAGTTAGACATCAAGTGTAGGATAATTAAGGATTCTATGCATGCCAGTCTGATTCCAAAACAAATTGTGCACACACAATGCAACTTAAATGCTGCAAACTGCCATACCGACTCCATTTCAGAAATCCTCAGTGTATGCTTTACGGACTGCAAGGAATTCAAGCAAATACTATGGATTTCAGCAAAATCCATAGCAAAACATCAACAAAAAATGCAGTCTGCTGTTAATGAACTGCAACAGGGTGCAGTGATACAAGTCATAAATGAGGTTGTGGCCTTGCACTCTAGAAGGCAGCCAGCTAGAGTCAAAGCAAGGCTGCAGCTCAACAAGTTGTCAGACCAGCAAATAATTGACAGATACTGGTTAGACAGACAACTTGTGCAGGCTGTCTGCAATGTGTACCCCACACATGTCTGTGAAGACCCTGTGAAGAAACTTCATCCCCCTTGAAACCAAAGTGTGTCTCAGTCTGGGTGTACTTGCATTTGGGACATTCGAGAGACACGTGGGAATGCCATGAAAATATCATAGACAGCTGCAAGGTACATCCTTGCAAAATTCCTGGAAGCAGCAAGGTGAATGACTACATACACTTTCCATCCACCCCCCATGGAGCAGAGAACTGTAATGCACCAGTTTTACAGCATCTCAAACTTCCCCCATGTACTTGGTGCAGTAAATTACACACACATACCTATCAAGACACCAGTGAATCCTGAAGCAGACTGATGCATAAACAGAAAGGGCTGGCCATCCATCGACTGCCAAGTTGGCTGTGCAATAGATGGCAGCATAACAAACACCATGGCAACATACCCTGGAAGTGTCCATGATGCTGCCATATGAAGAGAAAGTGAACTGAGGGCAGCATTCCAGCAAGGTGAAATACCTAAGGGACTACTACTAGGTAAGTACAGAAGCACACTAAGGATAACCCTCATAACAATAGTCATCCTGACAACATGTGTTGCCACTCCCCACAACAGGTGACTGTGGTTATCCAGTTGAGCCTTGGCTAATGAAACCATCTTTTGAACCATCCAACAATGTACAGGAGGCCTACAACAGAGCGCATGCAACAACCAGAAACACCATAGAGAATGTGTATGGTGTGCTGATATCTAGGTTTAAATGTCTGGACATATCTGAGGATACACTGCAATACAGAGCTGAAAAGGCAGCACAGATGATAATGGCGTGTACCATGCTACACAACATGCTAACTAGAGCACATGACAGTCTTCCAACTACAGGTGTGGGTGAACTACCCAAAGAACCTCAGATGTCTGAAGAGGACATCACACAAGTATCAGAGAAGGAGCAGGAGGACATAGGGACAGAAGACACAACGTAGGGTGTGACCACAAGTGCAGGCCAAGGCAACATGGCAGCGTCTGACCCACATCTTTGAGTCAAGACAAGCCACACATATGTGAGTACACAGACTGAACATTGATGGTAATTTCCAAGTAGATGTACACAGTGAGCGTTAGACATCACACCCAATCATAACATATTACAACATCAACTGATGCAAATGTGTCACAACAAGGATCACCATCTTAGGGCACAACTGACACTGATATGCATACACACTGAGATAGTTATATCACTGTATGGAAAACAGTAAGGGACTCTTATCAGTGCTACACATTCGTAGCACTGCAATAAAATAACATGAAAAAAGAGAAACCGCACAGGACATAATGCAGCATTTTTAATATCAGAAGACACATATCATAGTAAAGTTGTAATTCGATAATATGCAACAGCTATGTATTCTATGTGTTCTACAATGCTGAACACACCCTAACACAGTCTAGGGTGACCTCACTGACATCTCACCCCATGATCCGCTCTGCTTTGACCATGTACAGACACATGCTGCCATGGTTGCCCCACAGAGGAAATTGACAGGGTGACAACACCATGCTGACATGAAGAAGCAAGACTGAGAGTTGAAGGCCTTGGGACTAGTGGAACCACAGCAGATGGGCCAGCAATTGAACTCTGTGCAGGTTGGACCACAGACAGTGATTCTTGATGGCCAATAGTGCTTCTGCTTAAAGGTAGCCTGCCTCTCCCATATTACAATCTGCTGAGCATGGTCAGGCAATGCAGAATCCTGCTGGTAGTACAACACTGCTAGAGTACAGTAGAGGCCAGGACTTCTACTGACCATGCCACAGTTAGCAGACTCTCATTCTGAGTGGTCATTATAGCCATAATCTCACTGTGTCTGCATTCTTGTCCTTCATGCATGACACTTAGCTGGTGTGCCACACAATCTGTGGTACAGACAAGTGCACAGACGTCTAATTGATACCATTGCTGTGACTGTTCATTTGCCTGCAGCAGGAGGCAAACACTCTCTGATGCCTGGCCATGCACATCTCGCCTATATCTACCATGATGCGCTGTTTCTGGTTCTTGTGTGGAACTGCAATCAGCAGCAGTCTGGCTATTGGTCAACGGGTTCACCCTATTTAACATCCACTGTGCCAGCATCCTCTGAATGGCTAGGCAAATTGACCTCCACATCTGAGGCTACAGTTGCAGCAACATCACTATCAATGTCATAGATGGATTTTCCAAACCCTTTAAGGTCCTCTGTGCCAAGGCCCAGACTATCATGCTGAAACACATTTTCACCCACAGCATGCTCACTGGATGGGCTGCTGGATAATACAGATAGTTGCTATGCTACAAGATGCAAAGACACAGATCAGGACAATGTGTTTACATCACATGATGGATATCTTCAAAGGAGTCTAGTTCATAGTATCGAAAACCCACTTACTTGAAACACATATGATCAAGACAACAACAGCAAAATGGCAGTTCATCAACTCCTACATCACCGACAGGTTATCAAGGGAAAGGAGGCAGTTGGCCATCAGTTATAAGTTTGCTCTCTTGTCCACTATGGTGCAATCTCAGAGTTGGTATATTTAGTTAGGGGGGTGCGAGGGGGGTTCGTAGTGTTTTGCTGTGGTTTGTTTGTATTTTTGGCTGACTGCCTTCTTTCCCTCGGTAATGTGTTGGTGATGTGAGGAGTCGATGAATTGCCATTTCGCTGTTGTCATCTTGATCATGTGTGTTTTGAGTAAGTGGGTGGGTTTTTGATACTGTGAAGTAAACCCCTTCAAAGACATATGACATATATATCTCACTGCAATATTACAAATAATGACTTTACACGAGATCTACTGTATGCATGTTTTACAGAATTTACATGCATGGAGTACTTAATTTAGTTACAAGGCCAACGTACGTGACATATGTGAGAAAATAAAAGTCACACGCCTAATAGTACAAAATGTGAAGATGGTGCTTTTGAAGTGGGATGAACTTCAATTATTGTAAGGGAAAAAAACAGCATTAGTGATCACATCATTGCCACTATTAACCAGGTGAATACAGTTAAAACATACAGAAGGTATTCGATACATATATCATTCATATGTGCACTCGATGTTAATGCAGACTGGCCTAGGAATGGGAAAAAAGTATTAATGGAGGACAACAACAGGATTAACCACACTAAGGAACAGCACCAAAGAAGATGAAGTCAGGGAAAGCAGCAGGCTCAGATGAGGTGACAGCAGATATGATAAAGATGCTGGTTGAGATAGGGGAGAAATGGCTCCTGAGGGTACTAATAGCAGTGTGGAGAGAAAGGCGTATCCCAGATGACTGGAGAATAAGCATACTTGTGCCAGTGTACAAGAACAAAGGGGACATCCACAACTGTGGGCAGTACAAAGGGATCAGACTCCTACCACACTGCATGAAAGTTCTGGAGAGAGTGATTGATAAACGGATACACAGAGTAGTAGAATGGAAGATGGGAGATGAACAGTTTGGATTCAGAGCAGGATGCAGCACAATTGACCCAATGTTTGCATTGAGACAGATACTTGAGAAGAAGCTAGAAATGAGGACAGAGTCCAACTGGGCATTCCTAGACTTGGAGAAAGCATATGACAAGGTCCCAAGAAAACTAATCTGGGCAGTACTGCAGTGGTTTGAAGTCCCAGAACCATTGGTAGAGTTAGTGCAGGCTATGTACAAGGACCCAGTGACTCAAGTATGAACAGTGTTCGGCCTCAGAGATGGGTTCCCAGTGGGAGTGGATGTACATCATGGTTCAGCTCTGAGCCCACTGCTGATCATACTGGTGATGGACTACATTAGCAAACAGGTTGGAGGGGACAGATCAACAAAGCTGCTCTATGCAGATGATGTAGCAGTACAGGCAGACTCTGAGCTAGAACTTCAGCAAAGGATAGGAGAATGGAATGCAAATCTGAAGACATATGGGATGAAACTAAGCATAGATAAGATGGTGCTAATGGCAGCAAATTGGGGAAATCAGAAGAAGCTGAGAATAGAGATAGAAGGGAAGATAGTGGAACAGGTAAACAGCTTCAAGTATTTGGGAGGGGTGGTTGAGGAAAAGGGTAGTCTGAATGAAGAGGTCAAAGCTAGAATCAGAGGGTCTGCAGCCAACTGGCATAGAGTATCAGGTGTAGTCTATGACAGAAGAATGCCAAAGAAACTGAAAAGCAAGGTGTACAAGACAGTAGTGCGACCAGTACTGCTGTATGGTACAGAAACCTGGGCAGTAAAGGCAGAACAGCTGAAGAAGCTAGAGGTGATGGAAATGAAGTGCCTGAGAAAGGTAGTAGGATGCACACTGTGGGACAGATGAAGAAATGATGACATAAGAGCAGAAGCCAAAGTAACTTCAATTGCAGAAAAGATCAAGGAGAACAGATTGCAGTGGTTTGAGCACATGTGCAGAAAAGCAGAAGACAATCTGGTGAGGAAGATTTGGGACAGACAGGAAGAAGGTAGGAGAAAGCAAGTATGTCCATCAAAGGATGGATTGTGTGAAAGAAGATCTGCGACAATCAGGCATGAGTGTTGAAGAAGGCAGGAGTGTGGCACTGAATCGAGAGAGATGGTGACAGTTAACACGATACCTCGACCCCATGTAGAAAAAAATGTGAAAAAGGGGGCTGATGATGATGATGATGATGATGAACAACAGGATTAACAGCAGTGACAGGTATGAAACATAGTTAATAGCATACGACTGACAGGTGGAGAGGTTGTGGGTTATACTGTGGATGCTGCAGTGGGAAAGTAAAGAGAAAGACAACACAGTCGTATTTAGCAAAAAGAATACTGACAGCCGCAGATGACTGTGCACTTCATAGTTTTCTGTTATAGTACCACAGTACCGCCTACTGCACAGTTATACATTGGAATAAAAACACATACATAACTTCATTAATTCATGTCTCCTAAGAAAGGACACATGCAACATGTTTATTTAAGCTACAAAGGAATAATTGTCCAACTGCTTACGCATATTTTTCAGTTATGTGTTGACATCTATTATTTCTTTACAATGAAATGTCCAATACATTTTTAGAGTTTCTGTATTCATCCCTTCCCCACAGGACTTCTAATAAACACCTGCAGTACCAGTTTTTTAAACAGAACCCCCTGCTGACTATTAACATGGCCTGTAAGGCAACTGGCCAGCATGTCTAAATTTTGGTTTGTTGTGGGTTCCAATCCACATAGGGGAAACACATTTGTAACCTTTATCTTGGTTTAATTCACTGATAACGTTTCTGTGGAGAAGCATATTCCACTTATTGATACTAATGTAAATTTTGAGCATGGTTGTGAAGACCTCGGTTATTCATTGAATTTCTATGAATATATCCATAATCTGTAACATTCTGTTAACATCAGCTGTTTAACAGCAGAGTCAATAAAACTTGCTAAAAACTGTTATATGTCTGAGCAATTCTTTGGTTAATATTTTATACTTTGTAAAAGTGCTATTGGGGTCTGTTTTATCATGAAATAATGCATTCAATTCATTAACAACATCATCCTCATCTTTTGAGGGAGTGGGATAGGCAGACTAACATTTGAAATTCAGAACAGGGAAGATGTATGTATTTTCTTAGTGATGTGCACTTTGACAAGGAATATCATGGTCCTCATACATACTTTACTGTATCCCTTATGTACAGCAAATATACAGCAACTTGTATGATTCTATTCACAGAAGCTCTATGCTACATGACACTCTCCCACTATTTGAGGAATGGATGCTCTCCATTACTGTTAATGTTTCTGAACAGAGTGCTGCCATGAATGAAATTTTCAAACTGTTTAGCTATATGTCCAGCAGGTTCATACTTTGAAAATCTAAGCCAAGGTCCTTATTAGTAGACTATCCCCCATCCACATGATGTCATAAAAAGAAGTCTTTTTTTTAGGGCATTTAAAACACAAACCCACTTTGTAAGTCAAGATGTGTTAATTACACAGGTAGCTTACAAAGTTAGAGTTTAGATGTTGATTGCACTTGCAGGTTTGAATCTCATGTTCTCCAATCTTTGTTCAAAGATGTTGACACCTGTATGTAACCTTGAAAAAATATGTATTTTGATTATCTAATGTTCTTCAGACATAAATTGGCAAGAAATTATGCTGAGAAATGTATAACACTGTTATTTGATGATTATATCATTCATACATTCTCTTACTTTCTCTTTTCTGATTTTGGGCAAGGAGGATTGTGGAAGGAATGAAGCCATGGATATCAACTGGATCCACAGACTTGAGGAGCAGTGGAGGAAGAGATTTGTTGATTATTTTTTTCTGTTTTATGTAATGAAATGCATCTTCCCTTGTTTACATGCCTGTATTTTTTACACAAACATATGTATTGATTAGAATGTAGGAATACACATCATGCTTCAGTAAGGTAAGTGAAATAATCACACAATGGCTGTGCTTACAACTGTGATTGAAACTAAAAATGTTGAACTTCCAAGTAGCATTGAGCCATTGTTTCATCACACCATTTTTGAATTGTACAACATAAATAACAGTTGGGTTGGTATATCTGTCATACGTAGTGGGAGGGAAATCTTTTACATGCAAATTTAAATATTTTTGACTGCTGCTTATGATGTGTGGTTTGGCATACTTGTGTGTATGGCTGTGTTTTCCAATGATTGATATGGTGTGTATAACCTGCGTAATTATAGAGTGAATGGATGTCTGCTGTGTCAGTGTTTGCACTGTTGTTTGTAAACTGTGTGGTATGCCCTTCAGTTCATTTGGTATTGCATCTGTATCCAACACCTTGGGTGTTTTTGTAGCAACACAGTTATAGCCTAGATTTACTGGTATTTGTGCAGATAAGACATTTATGTGCAGCAGTTCATTATCAGCAAGGATAGTCACAATGTTTTCATTTCTCAGGCTACTGATTAATACTTTTTGGCAGATAATGCATACAGCTGTACACATACAATAATATTAGTACCAGATATATTAGATTCTCATATGCCAGCAGCTGTGGTAATTGAACATATAAAATTGTTTTTACTGCTGTATTCTTTATATTGAGGTGTGTTCAACTAGTTGTCTTGCTGCCTGTCTCAGATGTTTGCCATATCGCTTGCCTGTTGTCCACAATATTGTCATATCACTTTCACCTCATTTTAGCAATGACGCTTGGTGGCTGTTCATATAAATCTTTGACTGCAGACAATACAGTCTCTTGATTTGAGCATTCATGCATTCTTAAATAGAAAATGGCCCAGGTGGGTGTCTAAGCCTATAGAATTGTTCACAAAATAATACTGAATTTGTCTTTATAAAAAGGACATATAGGACCATGCATTTTGAAGTAACTCTGAATGGATGTATGTCAGTCCCTATGTAAATTGTTATCATAATCATATTCAGTTCTGTTATGATATTGATGGGAATGTTCAGCATTTGTTTTTCTTTTCTGTTGTGTTTTGCAATTAATCTTGATTGAGCATGTGGCCTGTGTACATTCTCTGAACAGAAGTGCATGACAGGCCACTGCTAGAGTCTTCTGAGGATGATGGTGAAGATGATGATGATGATGAGGAACTTGGAGTGGCACCTGCCTAAGCCATCATGCCTGCACCCCAAAGGAGACAATAACACAACTGGAATCGAGGTGATTATCAGGAGCAGCTCTAGGAGGTCACAAATGATGTGTTCCAAACAAAGATGAGGGACATGATGGAGTCCTTCTTTGAGGATATGGCACTAGCAATGCAGGATTCCTTCAGGGTGATAGCTCTTGAGGTAATTCTGGAGTCTGAGCCCCATCAGCCTGTTCTCTCTGGTCTATAAGCATTGTCTGTGTGCTCCACTTGTGTTATTCTGCTAACATGGTGATTACCATTTCATTGATTGGACTGTATTTGCACACTTGTACATGCATAACATGTATCTGTCATGCTTATGTGTTATTGTAGTGAGACATTTACTTCTGTTTCAATGTGTGTATGACACACATTAACACATTACACTTTCCTACCACATTCAACTGTTCATGCAGTGTGGCAGTTAATCTGCAGCTAGTGCTGCAAGAGGTAAATCACAAACATGACAGACAACATATGTCCATACTCCATAACTAACAGTATGATATGCCTTGGAATTGTGTTTTGCCATATCAGTTATGTGCAATGGACAGACATGTCATTCCACATGTGTTTTGGATGACAGTTGTCACGATGTCCCACTGGCATGATGTGGTATTGTGTGCAACGGGCTGGTAATACTGATGCCATTTGGGATCATATACAGGTATATCCTATCTATGTTTACTCTTCCTTTTCTGACTGCATCAAACATCAATGTAGCATTAATCTATGTACAGTGTTACACCAAACCTGTATTGACATCGGTTTACACCCTCTGTAAATAGCTGTTCTTATTAACTGAATGCACGAGTGTGTGCACATGGTTAGATACATACTGACACACAATTGTACCTTTGGCATGTGAGCATTCACAGAGTTATTGCTGAAGTGCTGTAACAATGCCCACATGAATGCCATCTGCTCTGTAATGAGCAGGGTGATTGGCACACACCTGCATTTTTTTATTCCACATTTGCATGACAGTATATGTGTATGTGCTTGTAATTCTTAGATTGCTTACCTATGCTTGTTGATGTGACATGATTGCACATTACTGTGTATGTGTATTTATACATGTCCAGTTCTGTGGACATCAGCAATCAATCTGGCCATTTGACATGCATTTTCCATTTGGTTACATGTATTTCTGTTTGGCTTCTACAGCACCCTGTGTGTTGTACACATGCATTTGCAGTGTATCAATGTACCTTTTCCTACTTTACCCTGATGTGGGCCCAGGGTGTCTACCTCCCTTCCACCTTCATATTTTGGTTTTATTTTTTGCAGATATGTTTGCCTTTGTTGCAACTGCTGACCAATGCCATCTATTACTATGACACAGTGAACATGTGCCAAATTGTATGGCTATTTTACAATGCTGGACATGTGCACACAAGTTGCAGACAAATGGGCCTTTGGCTTTTACACTCCCGGTAAACAAATGTTAAATAAATAAATAAATTACTAGGTGTTCACATTTTCTTTTACTACAGTTATATTTTAAGTAGTTTACCTCATAGAGACTTATATGGCTTTTATAGTTATCAGATCTCCAAAAACAGAATGATAACATATTTAAGATGTACAGAACAGGTTAAATGGCTTAGAAATCAGAGAGAATTATTACAAGATGCTCTGTAGATTTGACTGTTTTCTGCTGTTATGGAGTCTAATTGCTGGTTGTTCTAGTCATCTGAATCAATAAGCTGATATAAGGTTGTTTTTTTCTTTTCCTTATATTCTCCATGGGAACTGTCTACACCTCATTGATTCATTTGCTTCTCTAAGGATGAGAGCCAGGCATTGTTGAACTGAACAAGAGCCCTAGAGCCAAGCCATTCCTGTTTAGGTCCTGATTGGCCAATTTGATTCTCTGGCTTGGAGAGTTGGGAATTAGCTAAAGGGTGAGATTATGGGTGTTGTGAAAGTCCCCAGCATCCCTCCTAACCTAACCTCATATGTAGCTGGCAAACTCACAATAGCTAACTGGGAAATCAGTGATATGCATGTTCCTACCCACATCATCCCTGACTTGCATGTTTGGCTTAACAGCACAAACCTACCCTAGCCACTTCCAAAGTTATCATTAGTCCACCAGTAGGCATCTCTAATCTGGTAGGCTGGGCCACCTCCCTTCCCATATGATGCTTCCTCCAGTGCTCATACTTCTAATCAAACACAGGTTACATAGGTCAAAGTCAAGGCTTCATCCTTCTACAACACGTGGCTGACAATGAAATTTTGTTTTTAAGAGTGCTAGCAATATGGAAAACACAGAAATGGCCATGTTGCTACAGGAAATGGATTAAAATGTCATACCTCCTGACAAGTCATAAAATTCTAAAAGATGAACCTATATAAATACTTCTTTTTTGTTCTTTTTCATCAAAGAAGTTAATTTAAATTATAGTGAAATATATATTTTTCATGTAAATGAAGTAAGGATGAGTATGAAAGCAGTTGAATGTGTATTTCCAATTTTTGTGTCACATACATACACTTATGGTCTGCAGGCTGATCTTTTATGCAGTTATTTCTTTTCATCTCCACTTAAACCTTTGTCACATTTTCAGTACTTTTTGTATTAATGAAACCTCAAACAAAAACAAAAATACATTTTCAGAACACCTCCATCCCCTCTTAACTTAGCACAAATACACAAAACCATTTACATCTTCAAAAAATTAAGTTTAACCCTCCAGATAGGAACAATTGCCCCAAATCGACAGCTGCATACACATGTGCTGCCTAACCTAAAATTAAGGTTACCCATGCAACAACCTGTGTTCCCATTTACAATGATAGTTGTCTTTTCCTTCCTTATCTTTATCCCCCCCCCCCCCGAGGGGAATAAAACACCATGTATGTGTTCATAAAACATTAACATTTAGCTCCAAAGAAAAAGTGCACTGGCTATCTTTAAATAAAACTAAACTGCACTCTGTTCTATTGAATGCATTAAAGTATTAAGGCTGCTAGAGATGCTGCTATGTCATACACTTTCCATAATTTCAAACTTTATTTTTCGTGAACTGCTTGCCATTGTACCTTTATATTTTGCATTCCCCTCAGCAAAGAATGCTCAGAACTCTCAAGATTAATTGTTTGCACCTGCAGACAGCATGTCTCCATGTAAATGTAGTCTGCAATGAATCTATAAATGTCATTTCAAACAGAATTTACAGCTCCCTTCACTTGCAGACTTCTTGACTCCCACTGAACATGTGCTAATCAAAAAATAAAAGTAGTAAATAACTTTGCAAACGTAAGAAACTTAGCATTTTTCGTGGCTTTCATCATTTTCTCCTATTTTTCAAGCCCACTTGCTTGCAAAAATACTCGTTTTTAACTGTGACCAAGTGTAGTAATCTAGACACTTACCATTATAAAAATAAGAGAAAATATCTCAGTTCTACATATAACATAATTAGTGCACTTTTATACCCCACCCCCCACCCCAGCGAACCAAAATAACAGCATACCTGCATTAAACTTGCTTTTGTCCAGCATTTCTTCTGTTATACTTTAAAACATATATTTTGTGTACAATTAAAACAGTACTTATTTACTTTAATATTTTAACACATACAAAAGTCGCTGAAGATACCCCACATCTAAAATACTCATGACTACACACTACACAAAATTGCTTTGCTATATATAACGTGCTTTATATCATTAAATGTTTTATACAGATACTGACAAGCACAAAATTTTTTGTTTACAGTTACTTTTTTCCCTTTTGGTGTCTAAGCATTAATGACATAATGTGGGGTATATGCTTTATAGTCCACCCACAATTTTAACAAAGTCAGCAAATGTCCTGACTTTCTCAACTACTTTTTCTTGCAAAGCTGTATTATGCAAATGTGATTGATGCTTTATAGTATCCAATTTATTCACTAATTTCAATGTTGCTGGTCTTCTTCCTGCTATCTCCATTTCCCAACACCAGATTCTGGTTCATGTGCACAGTACTTCTGATTCTTCTAGCCAACTCATGCTTTTTTCTGCCTCTCAAGCATTTTTCTTCTAACTCTGGAAAAAGTTCACTGTCAGAATCTCTCTATGAGCTTTATTGTCAGAAGAATGAGAAGCAGAGTCTCCTTCTGTTTGTTGGCTCACTTTTTGTTAGATACATTTTTTAATTCCTTCTCTTTAGCCAATTTTGCATACAAAAGTGTATTTGATACTGCAGGAAAAGTATTTTGAAGAGAGCTGAATACAGCAGCTTGAATTTCACATCTGCCTTTCTACATTCCCTAATTGATGGGATACATTTGCTTCTCTTCTGTGTAGTGTGCAGTGAATAATCATTTTCCACAAACATTCTGCTGTGTCCAAATTTTAATACTTTTTTCTTTTGCTACAGTTTGGTCAGTATCAGCTCTTTCTGCTGGTAGGATTGGGTCTTTACTAATACAGGTCTTGGCTGCTTTCTTATGGGCAGGTTTAGAGCATACACTCAATATGCCCTTTCAGTTTATAAATCCTGCATTGGAATACCAGCCCAGTTGCTTATTCATGCTTTCATAAAATTAATATAGTCTGATGTTCTTCATATTGATCACTACTCCAGTAGCGTTAACTATATGGGGTTATATCCTGCTAAGGATATAAAAGTTGGCCAGCTTTCAAAGCTTCAGGGCACCTTCCATGCATCCAAACTGTCAAGTAGCTCAAGATGAGCTGACTAAAACACAAGTTTGGGTGTGAAGCCCATCATAGCTTTACTGCTGCCAAACAGTATGTTCCTCTGAAGCTTTTGAGGATTGAAGGTTGGCTTCTGCTTTCCTTAGCTGAGCAGATAAGTTCCCTTTAGTGGAGAAAAACTTCCATTTTCTTATTTTTCCTCTTCAGGAAAGTTATTTTAAAACTAGGAGTGTTGTGTTGTAATGGATTGTCTCTAGACTATAACATACTTTTAAATGGACCACTCAATTCTGTCAGTTTAAAAGTAGTGTTAATTAACTGATAAAATATTTTCAGTGGAGAAATTTTGTTTATTTTTCCTTTGTGGGGCTGCCATAGTGTTTGAAAGTGCTTTTTACTGTGTTTTTTTCTGTTAAAAACAGCAACTTTTATGGACTGGTAGTTTTACTGGCATTGTTGCTTGTTTTCTCCAGGATAGATGCACCATTTTCGGCTTGTCAATGGAACAGACCGTCAGTCCCACATTTGGTCCTTCTTCCAGCCACAAAAGGAAAAAGATAAGCAAACAGCCTTTGCCACCACATCAGGCTAGCAATTTGCCTCAGCTATAGGTGGGTAACTCTGCTGTAACCATTTGTTGTACCTCAGACCATTCATCTTTTACCCTGGATCCCTCTGGTCTTCCACCTACAACCACTATGGACCCGGGGTTAACCACATCTTCTGCGGCTGTTGAGGTTCCCTCAGTGGGCAAGGGAGAGCCACTCAGTCTTGTGAGAGGGAACAGGGGAGGTTTGCCCTGTTGTGTCTGAATGGCTTGCTTATCCACGGGAACTAGCAGCTATATTAGTAACTCAGTTGGCCCCATTTTGCCTGTCAAAAAGAATCAGCAAACTAAGCATATATCTACTTCTCCTCAATTTTTTGTGGATAGGAGTAGTTTACAGGGACTAGCTCAAGGTTTGATTCAGGCTATTGATCTTTCTTGAGAGGAGTTTCAGGTAAAAGAAAGAAGTATGCCTCCTTTCCTGAAGAGATTCAATATTCTGAATCTGAACTGGAGGATGCAAGGATGGATTTAAGGTTTTGTCGTCAGATTTCTGATTCAGACTCAGAGGAGAGCTCACTTTCTGATTCTCTCTGTGTGGGTTTTTCTTTGTCTGAGACTATTGCTAGAATGTCCACATATTTTCCGTGGGAGAATACTAAGATTTCTCAGTCCCTTAGAAAATACTATGAGTTGTTACAGAAAAATTTTCCAGAACCTACACCCATTCCTCCTGTCCTGTCTGCATTAGAAGATGTGTGCCTAGTGCCTGCAGTTTTCCTGACAGTCAGCCAGATGTCCCTAAAAAGGCAGCTAGGATGTAATAACATTTCTCAGTCTTTACATTTTTATACACTGTTCCCAACCCTGACCCAGCAGCTATAGCTTTAGTTGACTATTCTGCTGCTAAGCACTTTGATAATTCCAATCCTACTCTTTTTAATAAGGATGGGAAAATTATTAATAGATAAAGGAAAATAGTGTATACTTCTGCAACTTTGAATTTCAAAATTTTAAATGGTCAGACTCATATCCATCCACCCACAACTCCTTTTTCCCATTTTCGACATGGGATCGGGGTGTCACTGCAAGAGTGACATTTATTTAGAGGCAAGGTTTACACCGCTGGGTGTTTAGCCCTGTAATGGAAATGCTCAGGCTCATATATTAAAATTTAATATGACATAACGTGAACATACGAGGAATGTTTTATCTTCAGTTTCTTCTTGTGAAGAAAAATCTGCTTTAAATAACTTAGTTTCTTTTATTGCACAGGTCACTACTGCTTATTTGCAGTATGTTTATTACTCTGTTGTTACTCCTTCCAGGACTATGGCCACTGGAATCATACCTCTCAACCGCTTGGAGCAAGAAATCTGGACAAAGCCATAAATAATGGGGGTACAAAGGACCAAAAAATAGGGACAATTTTAAATATAGCTCTTACAAACTTAGAAAGTTAATATCGCAGCAGGTTTTGTATTAGAATGAATTTTTTGAAGAGTATGAAGTCTGAAACTCAAATGTCTGTCATTATTTTCTGTCCTTAATCTTTGATAACTTACCAGTGATTTGCCAGAAAATTACAATTTTATGAAAAATGGACCAAAATATGAGGTAAAAATCTGGACATTCTGCAAAAATATGTACAGTTGAGAGGTATGCCACTGGTATAATTTTAAGGAAATTTGCTTGGCTGCATTCTCAGAACCTCCCAAATGATGCTAAAAATGAGATTTTAAATTCTCATTTGGATAGAGATTTAGTGTTTGGCTCCTGTACTGCAGATGTGATCAAAAGGTGTGATGAAAGGGGCAAGCCGATCCAGGGAATCTCTAACATTTTTCAGCCCTCCTTTTCCAAATTGCCTGAGGGATTCTCTTTCTGTTCATCCAGTTTCAGCAGAAACAGAATAAACAGTCCCAACAGAAGTCAGGCAAACACATTTAAGAAGAAGTGGCAAACAGGTTCCAAAAAAGTCTCAAGCCTCCTGAAACAAAGGGCACTCCAACAAGTCTTAATGACTATTCAAGAGACCTTGTGACCCCCTCCCACCCTGGCCCTTTTTGTATTCCATCAAGTCTGAATCTTTTCTCTTTTGCAAAAGATTGTTTCATACAAATGGGTTATGAAAATCATTCATCATGGTTACAGATGGCAGTGGGAAGAAACTCCTCCTTTCCGGGGGGGGGGGGGCATTCCTCATCCTGCAGATCAGACTCTTTTGTTTCCTCCTGTTCTTCATCACATGCTTCTCAATGAGTGATAGACCCAGATTCTCCTTCTCAGGTGGGGAAGGGGTTTTATTCATGGATAGTTCTAAAGAAATTAAATACTTGGAGACCAGTTTTGGATCTTGCTTTCCTAAACATGTTTGCAGTAGTGCCCAAATTCAAAATGATGCCACTTTACAACTTGTTGCCTCTTCTTCCTCTTTCAAGTTTCCTGGTAACATTAGACTTAAAAATTGACTTCAGGCATTTCTTAAGGTTTTGTATGTCTGAATCACCTTATCAGTTCTCTGCCTTACCCTTTGGATTATCCAGTGAACCAACAATGTTCACAATGTGTTCATATCCAGTTATAGCTCCTAACTGGCTACAGCGTATCCACAGTTTTCCATATTTAGATGACTTACTTATCTTTGGAGAGTATTTTTCAAAATGTTAGGAATATCTCTGTTGGGTGAGAGATCTCTAGCACAAGCTGGGATTCAAAAATAACATTTAAAAGCATTTCTTGACTCTCTCACACAGGATTGTGTTCCTGGGATGTCAACTTGACACCTCAGTTTTCTTTCATAGGAAAACTGGATCTTTATTTTGATCTATTGCTAATGTTTTCTATTCAAACTTCAGTCACTAGGAGGGAATACCTCAGGATTTTGGGTTTCATGATATCTATAATTCTCATAATACCTCTGGCAAGACTCCATGTGAGAAAGATACAGTGGTATCGCAAATCTCTTTGGTCCCAGCACTAACACCCTTTATCTTTTCAAATTCCATTGTTGGGGTTTGTCAGAATAGAAATCTCTTGGTGGAGACAACAGATATCCTTAAATCAAGGTGTCTTCTTTCTCTCTGCCCCAAAGCAGTCAGTCAACACAGATGCTTCATATTTTGCTTGGGGAGCAGTTTCAAGAGAGATAAAAGTGCAGTGGGTGTGGGACAGCAAGGACAGATACAAGCACATAAATATCAAGAGAATGCTTGGCCTGATCAAGGCACTCAATTTTCTGATCTTTTGTCCTCGGGACATCTTCAGGTGGTTACAGACAATGCTGCAGCGATGTGGTACATCAACAAATAAGGGGGAACCAGGTCATATCTCCTTTGCTGACTAGCCATGTCAGTTTGGGATAAAGCTTCACAACACAATCTTACTCTACAGGCGTCTTATTTCTGTCAGAGCAAAACTGTGTGGCAGACAAGATGAACAGGTCCAGGGCAGACCCTCACAAATGGAAACTAGATCAGGGGTCTTCCAAGATTTCATCCATCTGTGGGGAGTTCCTCAAGTACACCTCTTTGTCTCCTCTCTGAACAATCTACTGGCAAGATTCTGTTCCAGGATTGCATGCACAAAGGCCTGAAGATGGATGTTTCTTCTTTTCTTTGGACAGGAATTTTCCTGTGTGCCTTTCCACCTTTTCCACTAATATCCACTGTACTTCTGAAGATTCAGAAGGAATACCCCAAGATCATTGTGGTGATTCTTTTCTGGCCCATGTAACCATGGTTTTCCATTCTTTTGGAAATGGCCAGTAGCAATTACTACAAGCTTCCTCAAAGAATGGATCTACTCACACAAAAACAGGGTTGTTTCATACATCCTGACATCAGTCATCTTCATTTGACTACCTGGATGGTAGACTCTTAATTCCTTTTAGGCACCTGTTTTCAGAGGACATGCAGCAAGTATGACTGGAAGCAAGAAAGCTTGCTACTAGAAAATCATACGTTAGCAAATGTAAAAGGTTTTCTAGCTTGTCCCAACAACATAACCAGCACTCATTAGGGCTAGTTGTTCTCTGGTTTTAAAAGATTTGCGTGAGTAACTCTCCTATGGCATTTCTTATTCCTCTGTCAAGGCTCGTTTATCAGTCATTTCAGCATGTCTGCCTATGGATCCTCGTCTTTCAAGGCAGTCACATGTCAAATTGTTCTTGAAAAGGATTTTGCATATGAGGCCTCCAAATAAACAGTATCCCCTCCTTGGTTCTTACTTTTCTGCTAGAGAAACTAACATTTTCTTTATTTGAACCAGTTAATCTGGTTAACATAAGGTTCTTAACATGGAAAAAAGTTTTGCCAATTGATATGACTTCTGCAAAAAGGATATTTGAGCTGCAAGATGTTATGGTGAATCAACCCTACTTTATTTTTCACAAGAGCAGGGTTTCTTTGAGAACTAATTCTTTATGCCTGAAGTGGTATCTGAGTTTGCTTTAAGCCAAACCATCCATCTCCCCATTTTCTTTCCTGAACCTAAAAATGAGGGGGAAAGGATACTGTATACCTTGGATGTCCACAGACAACGTGGGTACTATCTTGACTGAACTAAATCTTTCAGATCATCGGATCAGTTTTTCATTTTTTGTGAATGTAAGAAGAAGGGACAACCTGTCTCAAAACAGACTATTAGAGAAAAATATCCGAAACCAATATGAATGAAAACAGCAACCCTGGACGTCTTCAGTGAAATACAGCAACATTGTAGCAACACCTTTAATAAAATCTAGACCCTACAACCAATATAAAATTCCACTGAAAAAGATAAGCGCTTTCATTCCGAAATTATATTAAAAGGAACTTCATCAGATAATCCAATCATATACATTAGGGTATTTAAACCACTAATATCCAATCAAATTGTATAGTAATTTATGACACATAACATACCCTCACCAAAAGCACCAATCAAATATTACAAAATTAACACACCTCTAAAAGGTGTGGTAACTACACTGAATAAAGCTAATTCGGGTTGAAATACCTAAATAACGTAAATGGACCAAAGTATCAGCCTTAAACATTTAAATTATCTATGTAAAGCCTTAAGTTTAAGAAGGCATTTAATAGATTCTGCCCCATTTAACCCAGGCCAAGCATGGGCATTCAGTCTTATTTACCACATAAGCTGCACTTTTTCTAAAAAGATAGGCCATGCCCCACCTCGCTCTGATACATTTAATGTATCTAAAACAACAAATTTAAAGGTGTAGCCTTGATTTTGCAAAATATGCCTTTTTTAACGTAATGTTACTAAAGTGTTCAGCCATTCTGCACTTTAATTTACGTTTGGTTTTGCCCACGTAAAAACAAGAGCAAACCGGACATATAGCACAATAAATCACCTTAGATGAATTGCAATTAGGTTTACCATGGATCCTAATATAATAATTATTGACTGAAACTTCACTTTTTTCGATAACATATCTGCAAAAAAATAACCACCACATTTTACCATGCTCCCATATTTATTTGGTTCAATTATTCTTTCAGAAATATTCTTAAGAGTTAGTCCTTTTTATGTACAAAAACAGGGTTGTTACCTAAAATCTTGGTAATATCATATTCCCTTCTAATTATTGCCCAATTTTTACACATTATATCTCTAACATGATTACTTTTCATATTAAATATATTAAATACAGTGGTAAAAGCATGTGAGAATTTACACTCATTATTCTCAGAAGGTGAGGCAGTATCCATCCCATATGGTGTACTGTTTAGATCTAACAGGTCACTTATTTCCAAGTTATTACCAACCTCTGTTGGAATTCTTTCACCTAATATAGGGTTAAAGTGACCTGAGGAACCTTTCTGTGCCACCTCATCACAAAGATCTCTGATCGTATTATGTGGGTAACCTCTCACTATAAACATTTTTGATGACCTGTCACATTCTTCCAAAAATATACTCCACTCTGTACACCTACAAGCCGCCCTCACAAATTGTCCCTTGACAACAGCTCTTTTCTGTGTATAAGGGTGATTACTGGTGAAGTGGAGAAATGAATTTGAATATGTCACCTTTCGATAAATTTGGGAAGTGAATCTATTATTCAAACTGTCTTTTTTAATAAGCACATCTAAATAGGTGATTTCGTTGTTACTAATTGTATGAGTGAATTTCAAAAAGATGTAGTGTTATTTATAAATTCCAAAAATTCAGTTATTAAATATCTAGGACCATTCTATAAGACAAAAATATCATCCAAAAAGTGGATATATAGCTGGCAATGGAAAAAGTACAAAGACGTAAAAAGGAAACATTTCTCCCATTCAAGCATGACTATATTCACATATAGCCCAACACAGGCCAACCACATAGATACCTCTTCTTTTTGACGATAATATTGATTGTCAAAAATAATGAAATTGTATCTCAGAACCATGTCAAGGAGTTGTTCGTATGTATTTATCTGGTCTTGTGTTAAACCCTTATATGCTATGTAATCACAGAACCATTCTTCCCCTATTTCATGTGGTATTACAGTATATAAATCTTTTACATCAATGGTAATGAATACATACTCATTATTATAATTTACCACATCCAACCTCTTCAAAAAATCCCAAGAATCAATGCATATGTGTTGCACATTCTGGATGAAATTCTTCAATTTAAAATCACAGAATTTTGCTATGGGGCAAGTTATAGAACCTCTCATATCCACAATTGACTGCATGGGAGGTTGATTTAAATCCTTGTGGATTTTGGGCACTCCAAATATAGGCATTTATTTTTTGGTTGTTCTTAACATTGTCCTTTCAGGGATCAACCTCCCTTTGTCTGCTGGCAGAAAAGATCTGATGGGATTTGCATCCAAACTTGTCTTTTAGTCGACTCAGCTCAAGCTGATTGACAGTCCAGGAATGTGGAAGGTGCCCTGAAGCTTTGGAAACTGGATGGCCATTATATCTTTAACAGAATATAACTCATGTTGCTAAGGCCACTGCAGCAGTAATCATTCAAACATCTGCTGTTATGGTAAGTTCAACTTACACAAATGCACTTTCTTTTTTTTTAACTTTTTTATTGCATCTTAATTCAAAATGTAACTGTGATACAAATTTTACAATATATGACAATCAACTAAGAAACAAATAAATCTATATACAGAGTCCACAACAAAATTATATTAAATAGAACCATTAAAACTTTTCCAATAAGTCTGTAAGTTTTTGCCAAGAAAAATGTTTATGTGTAATGTTTGATGTTCTCTTATACAAAGTTTGTAATTCTTTATCTCATACATTTTTTGCTAAGCAGATAAATTCATTAAAAGAGAAGATTTTTTTACTTTTCCAATTCATTGAGATGACTTTCCTGGCAATAGCCAGGATGGACCAAAGGAGAAGCACTTGTGTCCTTGGTACAGAATCTGGAACTGGAAGATTAAATAAAATCAGGAATTCATAACAGTACAATTGTCTGACCACAATGCTTTAGTAAAGTTTCTGAATTATATCCAAAAAGGAACAATTATTTTAGACCTTATAATCATGTGGAGCCAATCTGCAACTAAAACCTTATCACATCTCCAACACTTTATCTTCTGTTCTTTATATATCAGGACAACTTTATGAGGAATTTAAAAACTTCTATGTAAATACTTCCAAGTAAAAATTCTTCAATAAAGCCACAAGGTGGTATTACTTATAGACTTTAAAGATAATTTTTTATTAACTTCTGAAAAAGTTTCATTATTAATTTTTGTTGAATAACCCCAGAAAGATGCATCAAAGACTATAGATTCAGTTCTTAAGATCCTGTAATTATTATTTTTGGTCTCGGCGCTACTACAAAAAAAAAAAAAAAAAAAACCCTACAAACTAAAATACAGCTATACTTTCTGATGACGTTTGTTTTATGGATGTGCAACAAATCCATCACTGTGGGATTAGAGGATGCCTTGTAGGCTGGTCATAGATAGCCACACAGCAGTCTGTAGGAGACTGAGTACAGGGATAGTGCTTTGAGATGGTCTGCATAGGACTTGTTTACTCCCTGTATTCTTTTTGTGAGGAACATCTTTGGTCACTCAAGCTGTTGGAAGTACGTGGTCAGGTACATGCCAAAGGTTGTGTTGTACTCAATGATTATTATGAGGAGAGCCAAGTACAGTGGAACAGTGTTCTCCTTAGACTTGGATACAATGCATTTACTTATAAGTTGTGCAATGTAGAATGATTTTATCACCACAGTAGACACATGGTAGTCAAAGGTTAGGTTACTGTTAACTTGTTTTCATAGATTCCTGACCACTGTGTCTTCTTTTAGGAGTGGATTATCAATGAGGTATTTTCCAGGCCTGGACATTTCTCCAAAGTATACAGTTATGCATTTTTTCACATTGAGTTTTAGTCCATAGCTCTGGCACCAGTTGTTTGTTTGCATCAAGCCCTGTTGAAGGGTATTTGTGTTTTTACAGGATTCAGTGACCGCACCTAGTTTGCAGTCTTCTGTGAACTTGGTCAGCCAGAGGCCCTTGACGCTTGTCTTGATTTTGGAGAAATAGATGCCAAAGAGAAGAGGTCACAGCACCTATTCCTGTGGGACTCCATTAGTGAATGGCCTCTTTGTGGAGTTGGATTCTGCTATATTGACTTCTTGTGCCCTGTCAGTGAATTGCTATCCATCTGGTGACATATAGGTTTACACCTAATTTTGTAATTGTGTCTGGAATGCCCGAGAGAGAGATATTGTATCAAACTCCTTGGCCAGGTCCAGTTAGGCAGTATGCACTATTTTGCCCTCATCCATAAGTTTAGCGACCTTCTCGAAGAAGTCTACCAGGTTAGGTAGGCATGACCTGCATTTCACAAAACCAAACTGGGCAGGGCCCAGTGTCAGAAGGTTTTCTATGCCATTATTTATTAGATCCATGATAATTCTTTTCATGGCCTTGCATATGAGACTAGTCAGACTTATGGACCTGTAGTTTCCCTGGTCCATGGTAAGCTCCCAGTTATGTTGAGGGATAACTGCTGCAGTCCTCCATTCTGTCTAGCGGGTCTCACAGGTCATGTTTCATGCTATTCTCTTTGTTGATGATTTAAAACTGTAGAACTCATCAGATGAGGAACTGAAAGCACAACTGCAAGTAGTCAAAACTTTTTCAGATGATATAAGAATGTCATTTGTTCTTGATAAATGTGCAAAAGCAACCTTTAAAGCAGGAAATCTGCAGCACCAAGAAAACATCAGTTTGGGAAAGAATGTGATATAAAAGAACTTGAGCAAGAGGGAGTGTATAAATATTTTGGAATTGATGAAGGATCAACAATAAAACATGAAGAAATGTGAATAAAACTTTGTAAGGAATATTTTAGAAGACTTAAATTAATGCTGAAAACAGTGTTGTCATCTAGGAACAAAATTCAGGCTATAAACCAATTTGCTCTTCCTGTTCTAACTTATAGTTTTGGAGTGACTGACTGTCCCCAAAAGGTGTTTGATAGATTAGACAAGAAAGCAAGAAGGATGTTTCATGTTCATCAAATGATTTATAAAAATCAGTGCATACCAAGATTATATATTACCCATTCCGAAGGAGGTATGGGCCTCCTTGAAATTGATTACATGTATATATATCTGCTGATCTCACAAGACCCAAACATAGTCAAAGTTTTGAAACATGAGGAGAATAAATCTAAGATGACTTCTCTTCTTAGTCTAACAGAAGCATATTGGCATCAAGCGGGAATGGAAATCAAACCAGAAGTAGATAAAAATCAGGCAGCAAATGAATGTGCTAAAACCAAAAGAAAGAATAGAAAATGAAGGATCAGATGAGAAGGCAAGAAATGTGGAAAATGCATAACTATAGTTGCAAGTATAGAAAACTCCTGGAAGAACCTCATGTTGATCAGAATCAAACTCAAGAATGGTTAAGGAGCGGCAAATTCAAACCAAAAGATGAAAGGTTAATATTGGTGGACCAAAATAATGGACTACATACACGTTGGTTTACAAAGTCCATTGAACATGTGGGAAAAACAGAAAAATGTAGGTTTTGTAAAACAGAATTGGAAACAGTTGCACACCTTGTTGCTGGCTGTGATACACTAATGGCAGAAGGACTGTATATTGAAAGACATAATAATGTGGCAAAACTTTTACACTGGGGATTATGCAAACATTATAATATTGAAGTAGCTGAAAAACATTGCAAACATGAGCCACAAAGCATCATAGAAAATGATGAATGTCTACATAACATGAAATCACCCACTACCAACAGTTCAAAAAATAGATGCGAGAAAACCAGATACAGTAGTCCATGAAAAGAAGACAAATGTAGCGTTAATTATTGAAATTGCTACACCCTGTGACTACAGTGTCTTACGTACAGAGAGACATAAAGTCATAAAATACCAGGATATGCAGGCAGAAACGAGGGCATTGTGGAAGAAGGACACCCAGACAGTTCCACTAGTTATAGGGGCAACCGGTCTTACAAAAAAAGAATTTACAGTCATACTTGGATATGTTACCAATACATGTAACTCCATACAAATTGCAGGAGTCATTACTGGACACATTGTGGGTGCAAAGAGCACTTTTGGCTAACATCAAAGATTGAGACAATACTAATTTCATGAATTTTAATCATGTTTTGACTTAGGAATGGGGTACATTCCAGTCACTGTATTAGAAACCCAAAAGACTTGGAGAAATTATAAAAGAGAGGAGCCAGTGTTATAGGGTGATAGGCTGGTGAGTTCCCATATGAAAGAGCAATGGATGACACAGGATGAAACTGAAGAGGATGTGGTACAGGAAGATGCTGTGGAACTATCTATAGAATGCTCACAGGAAATGGAGAACAAAGAATATGCCTTCAGTGCAGAAGAAAATTATCTAATAGAAGAGTTGCTTGATTTAATAGATGGACAGACATATTAAGATCAATGAAAGAAATAGACTACAGAAAGTCAATAAAACCCCAGAAGTTAGAAGTTTGATAAAACAAACACAGTAATTAGGACTGTTAATAGAGATTCATGCGATATAACAGAAGTAAATAGGATGTATTACTGTGCAGTTAAATTAATAACAGATAAAGTCTTACCAAAAAAACACATGGTAGTAAGGCAAAGGAAGGAGAGAAATCGAATGCCATCATGGAAGTAGCAAATAGAAAAAAATATAAAGCAGTTAAGACATGATGTGTCACTGTTAGAAGAGTATAGCAGAGGGAACAGATCAAGAAAAATACTCAGATGTGATAAAAGCAATGCATAATATCAGAAGAGATCAAGAGTTATCGTATACTGTCACAAATAACAAACTAAAAATATCAGCACAGGCAGAAAAACTTAGAAGATACAAAGATAAATATAAAGGAAAAGTACAAAACAAGCAATTTATTTGTGACCCAAAAAAGTTTTATAGAGAATTGAGAAACAAGGCAAAAGGAATTGAAACACCACCAGAAAAAGAAGAAATAGATACATTTTGCAGAAATATGTATGAAGACTCTGTGGAACATAACGAAGATGCTAAATGGATAGAAGTAAAATGAAGAATAAGACTTTCAAATGTGCAGGATATGCACTGGGATGAAGTAATGGCCTGAGAGATTGAAACAAAGTTAAGAAAAGCTCTTAATTGAAAAAACCCAGGCCCAGATGCAGTACCTAACTTCTGGTTAAAAGTATTAATATTTTCCATAAAGATTTAGCCATGAGTAAGCACTAGTTATATGCACACCCCGAACGGACACCAGCCTGGCTAACAACAGGACAAACAATACTCCTACTTAGGAGTGAACCTGCAAGCAATCCTGAAAGGTATAGACCAATAGCTTGCCTTCCAAAGATGTAGAAACTATACACTGAAATTGATGCTGGCAGAGGTTAGTCATTTATTTTATTTTATTTTACATTTGGTGACTGGGAAAGTCCGACTGGACAGAGGTCCATTTTCAGCAGAGGCCTGGGGAGAAAAGCTCCACTTTAACACAATAGTACATAAGTGTTGAATGTGTGTACAAATACATATCATCAAATACATAAGCATGCCATTAAGACATACAAATAGACAAATAAGAATATATTTTACATTTCTGCATAGACATAAGAATCCATTTCAGCAAAATGTTTTTTTTTTTTTTGTGAACTCAATAGGACAGGTTATATGATAGGTAAGAATAAGTATTCAAGAGGTTAGAGGGACTAACAGGTGATCTTTAGCAGAATCCTTGCAACACTGCAATGCAGTGGATTAGCTAGGGGAGTCACATGGACAAAGCCAGTTGTCGGAATAGTGGGTTTTGAGAAGTTTTTTAAATTGTGAAACAGAGCTTGTAGAAGTTATGCGATTTGAAAGTGAGTTCCAGATTTTGGCTATCGTACAGGCAAAGAGAAATTTAACATCTTCATTTCTATGTTTGATGACGTTTATGAGATTTTGGTTGGTGGATCTTAAGGCTCGGATGGTGGTGTAGGGCTGTGTTAGATCTTGTAGTGCTGGAGTTTTGTCAGGGAGGTAGTACAGTTTGTGAGCTATAGAGAGTTGATTAATAAGCAGTAGTTGGGGCAGCTCAAGCCAGTTGAGCTGTTTGAGGGAAAGACAGTGATGGTATCTAGTAGATGCATCTGTAGCAAACTTGGCAATCTTGTTATAGCAAGATTCCATTTTTTTATTTTGTTTGATATGGCGAAGATTAGTCAAGATTGTGGAGGCATAAAGGAGGGTGGATAAGAGGTGAATTCTTGCAATAGTGGCTTTCTTTTTCCTGTACAGGAGACCAAGCTTTTTGTTTACTTTTTTGATTGTGTGGGCTATGTGTATATCGAATTTAAGATTGTTATAGATTACTACACCTAGTAGTTTAGTGAGTGTTGTTGGGATGATTGTGGTATTATCCTTGGAGTTTATGGTGAAATCATTGTTCAGAGGAGGAGATCTACCAGGACTGAAGATAATTAGTTTTGTTTTTTTGGGATTGAGTATAAGTATGGTTCAAGGCTCCAGAGAGCACCCCTGCAATACCAGGCTACAACTCTTGCCACACTTTTCGGCCACCAAACCAAGACCGAAACACTAAAGATGGAGGAGTGTCCATATTCATCAAGGATATTCACACCTCCAGGCTAATTGCCCAACACAATGCATCTGAAATTCTCCAGGTGCAACTAACGCTAGGTAAGACAGCAATCCAAATTGTAGCTTGCTACAGATCCCCCACCATGCCCCAAGATTCTCACTACACCTTTCTAAACATACTGGAAAATATTAAGATATAACCAAACACCCTAATACTGGGTGATTTCAACTACCCTGCCATTAACTGGGAAAACTACTTGGGTACCAGCACCTTTTCCCAACAGTTCTTGGAATTCATAAATTCCAGCACCCTGGATCAACTAATCTATTGCCCCACCAGGGGCTCCAATATTCTAGACCTGGTCATTACCAAAATGGGAGATAGATGCTCCACACCAGTGGTCACCTCCTCATTGGTCAGGTCTGGCCATAAGCTAATCACCCTTGATATCCACATCCCACCCCCACCCCCCAGTAGGGAAACCTCAGTAAAAAAACTTCTACAAAGCCAACTTCATGCTACTCAAGTCAGAAGTGACAAACTTCATGACACCCATGCAGACAGGAGCTAAAAGTTCGACTGCTGAATCCTACACTAAGGCACTGTACAAGCACATCCACTCGTGCATGAACCGTGCCATTCCAATTAGAACCAAGACACTCTCCTCCAAAAAAGGAAGCCAATCTGGTGGTCCCCTGCCATAAACAAACTATACAATAGGAGAAAGAAACTGTTGCAGAAAAGGAAAATCCCAGGATGCAAAAAACTCCCTTACCAGCCTCAGTAAGAAGCTGAGATCCCTCACAAAATCCTCCAAAGCTAGTTATGAAAATAAAATTGCTAAAGATTCCAAAGACAACCACAAGGCATTCTATAGTTATGTCAAGAATCTAAATGGCAATGCTCAAATCTGCTCTGAGCTACAACAAAATGGCATTAAATATACTGATCCCAAAGATATTGCCAATATCCTGGCAGATCGATTTAGTGCTAACTTCACCCCCCTCTCACCCCCTAAAGGGCCCATCTCAATACCAAAAGACTGCCAAATTCCGGTAATCATGGCCTCACAGGTAGAAACCACACTCTCCAAAGCTAAGAATACAGCATCCATTGGACCAGATGACATCCTGGGCTGTGTACTACATGAACTACAAAATGAACTGGCACCTCACCTAAGTGTCATGTTTAATCGTAGCCTCACCTCAGGCTTCATGCCCACTGAATGGCACACAGCTACAGTTATCCCACTCCACAAGGGGGATCCACCTTGGATCCCGGGAACTACCGTCCCATCAGTCTGATGAGCCTGATCTGCAAGGGCATGGAACGCATTATCATGGAATTTATAAACAAAGACATTGGCAACCTTCAAACACTGGATCCCACCCAGTTTGGGTTCGTGGAGGGCTGATCTTGTCTCCTGAACCTGATTAACTTCTTTGAATCAGTCTCCAGAGCTGTGGACGAGGGTAAGGCGGTCCACACAGCCTATCTGGACCTTGCCAAGGCCTTCACCACCATCCCCCACTCAGGAATCATAGATAAACTTACTAAGCTGGGCATAAATCCCTACATCACTCGATGGGTTGCCAACTGGCTTACTGACAAAACCCAGACTGTAAAAGTAGCTGACTCCAAATCCAGCTCCAGACAAGTGACAAGTGGAGTACCTCAGGGTTCAGTCCTGGGACCGCTCTTGTTTGGCATCTACTTCTCTGAAGTACAGACCAACACTAAGGGACTCAGGGTAATAGAGTTCACAGATGACTGCAAACTGGGAGCCATTATTTAATCCCCAAATGATGTGGATTTTCTACAAAAGGGCCTTACAGAAACAGATGCTTGGTGTCAGAACAATGGGCTCAAACTTAATGCCAAGAAATGTATAGTTGTCCCCTTTGGGAAAAAACATGTACCCATGAATTACCTTATAGGTGGCAGTACACTAAACACTGAAAGTGTGATGAGAGACTTAGGGACATAAGTGAACAGTGGTCTCACCTTCAATAACCACATCGCCACAACAGTCAGGAAATCCTTCTATGTGGCACACCTCATCACTAAGGGCTTTTCATCCAGAAAAAAGGAGGTCATTGTCCCACTGTACTCATCCCTCATTAGACCCATTATAGAGTAAACGCCCCATTTGGTATGTACCTCACAAGACATTTGCAACAGCTGGAAAGGCTGCAGAAATACCTCACTAAAAGAATCACAGGCCTAAAGCAGATGCCCTATGCTGACCGTCTAAAAAACTCCAGCTATACGCTGTGGCATATTGTCTACTCAGAGGTCAGCACTGCTTAACATACAAGGCCATGTCAAACCCTGAGCTGTTGCACATGCTCCACTTAAAGAAATCCCAATCCCTCAGAGCCACACTCTCCAGAGATCTAAACCTTGTCATCACAATGAACAAAACATACTGGAGGGATAGGTTCCTGACACAGAGACTCCCCATACTCTGCAATAGACTGCCCATACATGTTAAGCAGAGACCCTCCTTGGCTCTCTTCAAAAGGAACTCTGACGATTTGATGGGCAACAGGAAATTCACCCCGGGGATCACGTCAGTCACCCTGCTAGACAGGAGCCCATGGAAGTAAATATTGTAGGAAGAAATATCCAGGGAATTGTTATGGCTAGGCTTGTATAGGCCCCAGGGCCGATAGCCTAGTACCAACCTATGAATCTATGAACCTAAGTTTAATGTTAGAAAACCAGGCTTCAGCAAGAGTAAAGTTATGTTGTGTTATTGTTTGACGTTTGCTTAATGTGGGACGGCACATATGATGGTGGTGTTGTCTGCATATTGCACTATAGAGGCAGAGAGTGAGGCTGCAGCTATCTGATTTGCAAATAGGGAGAATAGTAAAGGACCAAGTATGGAACCTTGAGGAACTCCTATGGATACAGGTAGAAGGGAGGACAGTTGGTCATGCCAAAGAACTGTTTGCTGATGGCCTGATAAATAGCTGTTGGACCATGATATAGTGGAGGAGTTCATGTTAAGGGTAGATAAAGTTTTGAGAAGCATGCTGTGGTTAACCATGTCAAAGGTTTTAGCTAAGTCTAAGAATACAGAGGATACAAAAAGTCTGTTGCTTCTATGGTTGTTGACTATGTTGGTATATGGGTTGGACAGTAGTGCTGTTGTGGTACTATGGGAGGGTCGAAAGCCATGTTGAGATTTAGATATAAGGTTATTTTTCAGGCAGTATTGCACTAGTTGTGAATGTACTACTCTCTATAGTATTTTTGATAAAGGTGATAAAATTGTGATTGGGTGGTAGTTGGTGAGCTCAAGGGAGTTACCGCCTTTGTGGAGTGGAATAATTTGCGATATTTTCCACAGGTCAGGTACTTTGCATTCAGATATGGATCTATTTATGAGGATAGACATGGGATAGTCTATGGTTTCTGCTGAAAGTTGAAGGAAATCAGTGGGAAGTTTGTCAGCTACCAGAGTGGTTGTTTTAAGTTTTTTGAGGAGTTTAGTAATAGCTTTTGTAGGCACTGGAGACAAAGAAAAGCTAGAGGGATTTTGTTGTGTATTGGGGTTAGTAGGAATGGGAGAAGGTATAGGGCCAGTGGTGCTACTTAGGGTGTTAGATAGAGCTAGGACTGTTCAGTAAAGAATTTGTTGAATTGTGTGGGGGGTGTCCTCTTTGCTGGTTGGTACTGTGGGTGTAGGAGTGGTGGCTTTACCTGGGTGCAGTAAACTATTTATTGAGGCCCAGAATTTTTGAGGGTTGTGAGCGTGTTTTTCTTGCAAGGTTTTGTAATTGGTTTTATTGAGTTTTATTAGCTTTTTGGCCTTGTTGTGGAGTGCTAAGTAGTTTTGTTTTGAGGTAGTGGTTTTAAGTTTATGATACTGAGACCAGACTCTTTCTCTGTCCTTCATTATGGTTTTAGAGTCTTTTGTTAACCAAGGGGCATAGTTTGTTTTGACTCTGATGGTACGGGCTGGTACATGACAGTTTAGGATTCTGAGGAAAGTTGAGTTAAAGTAATCTACTGCTTCATCTAGGAGTAGGTGTTTTAGGGGAGACCATTTACAGTATTTTAGTTCATTGTTTAGGTCTTTGGCTTTGAAGTTCTTTTTTTGTGAACTATTCTAAGGATGGGTTGGTTATTATGGTGGGATTTATTCCTAATAAGGTAGGTTGGTTGGTGATTGCTCAGATTGTCTGGCAGACAGCCTGATTGGTGTGTGAAGGTGGGGTCAGACAGAAGTATCCAATCTAAGATGGATTGTCGTTTGGATGTCTTGTCGACCCTTGTGGGGGTGGTTATGATTTGGGTGAAACCATGAGGATTATTGTGGGTAGAGGGATTGTATTTGGTACAGTCAGACCAGTCAATATTAAAATATCCTAAGACTATGGTCTATTGTGGAAGGGAGGTAGACAAAGTATAGCAGGCTGTCCATAGTAGTAATGTTATTGCCTGGTGGGATATAGGTACCTGATATAATTATATGTTTGCTAGAGTTTAGTTTTAATTTAGCAAGAATTAGTTCTATATCTTTGACTTCATGGGAATTGCAGCCAACCTGCTCCAAAGTGAGATAATTTTGAAACAGTATGGCTATGCCTTCTCCTTTTTTCCCTGTCCTATCTTTCCATATAATGTTGTAGCCAGAGGGTGTAATCTCATTATCGTGATGTTCTGGTTTAAGCCAAGTTTCAGTTAGTATGGTTATATCTGGTTTGTATAAAGCGTATAGGGCATGAAGGTCCTGAACTTTGTTAAGTATACTTTTTATATTTATGTTTAAGCGAAGGAGAGAGGAGTTTGGCCTTCAGTAAAGAGGGTTTAGTTGATTTAAGTTTGCGTGGAGTGATGGATTGGGTCCTGGGTTGGGGTGTACATCTCCACGGCAAGTGAGTTTTTGGGTTAGGTATAGGTAGAGTTTAATTAGTTTTTGTATTCTTTTATTTTTGTTTCTGAGATGAGTAGGGGTTAATTTTGGCTTATTATATAAATAGGAAATGGGGTGGGTTGGGGCAAGGTCACTTGGAGATATAGGGAAATGTTTCAGTTTTAGGGTGTTGACTAAGGTTGCTGTTTGCCATTGTGCTGGATTGGTGAGATAAAGTGTGTGGTAGGAGGCATAGCTCTCAACCTTCTATCTCCAAAATGAGGAACACTAGCCCTCATAATGTGGAATAAATGGGCAAAATGTGGAACACATACTAATGGCTTACTAACAACTTCAACTAGGAAGGCCATATGATGGCTAAAATATGCTGGTTTTACTTATAAAGAAGATATTTTAATGAATTAATATGATTCATTTCTATTTACCATGGATTTCACTTAAAAACATTCCTAACACTGAATGTGTGACAATGTCTTTCAATGTGGAACATTGAGGAACTTTGAGGAACATGAACTTTTTAAGACCCCAAATGAGGTACGTTCTTCGTAATGAGGTACACTTGAGAGGTATGGAGGAGGTAAGGATGGAAAACAGGAGAAGAACAAAAATAGTTAATGTGTAAAATGCTACTTTTAGGTGGGTAAGGTATCGTTAGAGCATTTTATTAATTTTGTTTCTTTTTCTTTTCTTTTTCCTTTTACAGTAGGAGTGGAGGGGTGAATGAGAGTAGAAGCTATAGAGCTATATGAGAGTGAAGTAAATAAAGGTGTCAGTGATTAGGGTGTGGTGTAGTATGTTTGAGTGGGGGATTAATGGTGTGATTTGATTAGTTGATTGGGTGTGATAGTTGAAGGAGGGAGTGGTTTGCAACTATAAGTTTAATTGCAAGAGTGGTGGGTGAAATGGGGGTAGGGTAGGGGAGCGGAGTGAGTGTAGCGAACAGAGTGGGGCAGCACTGTCCTATAAGAGCAGCAGTTATGGAAAACAATTAGTGAGAATTCAGGGAGTACAGTAAAGCAGCGATATGTTTTTGAGTTTACTGTTTAGCAGTTTACTTACTTTAGAAAGTTGTCTTTGTCTAAATCTATGTGGAGGGATTGAGCAAAGACTATCTGGGAGCTAGACTGTGGAGGTAAGTGGGGGACTCTGGCAGGGCAAGGGGGGCACTAGGTCTGAGGTTGTGAAGTTAGAGTCTGTTTGGCTGAGGAATTCAGTGAGAGGACAGACAAGAGAAGGAAGTAGAGGTACAAGGGGGTGATACAGTGGGAGATAAGAAGGTAAAAGGAAAGAGCTAGCAGAGAGAAAGGTCAGTGTGAGGGTAAGTAGGTAGGTGAATAGGCTAAGGCTTAAGAGAATCTGCGTGGTGTGGTGGGGGGTGCACAGCAATGTTATGTAGCTGACCAGGAACAATACTCAAAGGGGGCACAAGAGTAGGTTAACACAATCAGGATTACATATTATTATCACTGAACATATGTTATGCTACGACACTGCACTGTTGCTGTAGAGGGATTCCACCAATAGAGCAGCACTCTTAATAGGAATGGTCTCCAAGAGTTGGCTGGGATTATACAAGCGTGTTTCCTTTAGGTGTCAGGGATGTTATGCTACAACTGCACTGTTGCTGTAGAGGGATTCCACCAATAGAGCAGCACTCTTAATAGGGATGGTCTTCAAGAGTTGGCTGGGGTTATTCAAGTCTGTTTGCTTTAGGTGTCAGGGGCATTATGCTTAGACTGCACTGTTGCTGTAGAGGGATTCCACCAATAAAAATGCACTCTTAAAAGGGATGGTCTTCAAGAGTTGGCTGGGGTTATACAAGCCTGTTTGCTTTAGATGTCAGGGACATTATGCTATGACTGCACTGTTGCTGTAGAGGGATTCCACCAACAGAGCAGCACTCTTAATATGGATGGTCTTCAAGAGTTGGCTGGGGTTATACAAACAGGGTTCAGCTCTGAGCCCACTGCTGTTCATACTGGTAATGGACTACATCAGCAAACAGGTTGGAGGGGTCAGAGCAACAAAGCTGCTGTATGCAGACGATGTGGCAGTACAGGCAGACTTTGATCTAAAACTTCAGCAAAGGATAGGAGAATGGAATGCAAATCTGAAGGCACATGGGATGAAACTAAGCACAGATAAGACAGTGGTAATGGCAGCAGATTGGGCAAATCAGAAGAAGCTGAGAATAGAGATAGATGGGAAGATAGTAGAACAGGTAAACAGCTTCAAGTATCTGGGAGGGGTGGTTGAGGAGAAGGGTAGTCTGAATGAAGAGGTCAAAGCTAGAATCAGAGGGGCTGCAGCCAACTGGCATAGAGTATCAGGTGTAGTATATGACAGAAGAATGCAAAAGAAGCCGAAAAGTAAGGTGTACAAGACAGTGGTGCAACCAGTACTACTGTATGGTACAGAAACCTGGGCAGTAAAGGCAGAACAGTTGAATAAGCTAGAGGTGATGGAAATGAAGTGCCTGAGAAAGGTGGTAGGATACACATTGCGGGACAGGTGAAGAAATGAGGACATAAGAGCAGAAGCCAAAGTAGCTCCAATTGCAGAAAAGATCAAAGAAAACAGATTACGATGGTATGGGCACTTGTGTAGAAAAGCAGAAGACAATCTGGTGAGGGAGATTTGGGACAGACAGGAAGAAGGTAAGAGGAAGCGAGGGCATCCAGCAAAGAGGTGGATGGATTGTGTGAAAGAAGATCTGTGACAGTCAGGCATGAGTGTTGAAGAAGGCAGGAAAGTGGCACTGAATCGAGAGAGTTGGCGACAGTTAATACGATACCCCGACCCCATGTAAATGGGAAAAAGGGGATGATGATGATGATGATGATGATAGAAGCCTGTTTGCCTTAGGTGTCAGGGACCTGGTCAGCGTACAAACCACCACATTAGGTGGCCGAGGAGATGGTAGAAGAAAACTCAATCATGGCAATAGAACAAAAAGGTACTAAAATAAAGTCATATGGAGCAAAGGATCATTTGATGTTAAATAAAGTCATAATGGAGAATTGCAAAAAGGGTAATAATCTAAGTACGGCATGGACAGACTACAAAAAAGCATTTGTTAGTGTCCCACATTCATGGATAATGTTTAAAATTGTATAAGATACACTATTTACTGGTTGATTACATTACAGCAACCATGAAACAATAGCAAACCACTTTACATTTAAGCCATGATAAAAGACAAATTATTATCCCAGGGATTAAAATTCAAAGGAGGATATTCCAGGGTGACTCTGTCACTGCTTCTGTTTTGTCTTGCCCTTAATCCATTAAGCTGTCTACTTAACAGATTAGGTCATGGCTATAATTTGGTGCCCAGAAAACAACAAAGTGTAAAGACTTCTCATCTTCATTTTGTAGCTGATTTAAAACTGTGTAGTTCATCAGATGAGGAACTGAAGGCACAGCTGCAGGGGGTCAAAATTTTTTAGATGATATAAGAATGTCATTTAGTCTTGATAAATGTGCAAAAGCAGCCTTTAAAGCAGGAAAGCTGTAGCACCAAGAAAACACCAGCTTGGGACAGCGATGTGATATAAAAAAACTTGAACAAGAGGGAGTGTATAGATATTTGGGAACTGATGAAGCAGCAACAATAAAACATGAACAAATGTGAATAAAATTCAATAAGGAATATTTTAGAAGACCTAAATTAATTCTAAAAACAGCATTGACATCTAGAAACAAAGTCCAAGCTATAAACCAATTTGCTCTTCCTGTCCTGAATTACGATTTTGGAGTGACTGATTGTCCTCCAAAGGTGTTGGATAGTTTGGACAGGAAAACAAAAATGATGCTTTATGCTGAAATGATTTATAAAAATCAGTGCCTACCAAGACTATATATTCCCCATTCTGCAGGAGGTATGGGCCTCCTCAAAACTGACTACATGATTAGATCTACAATAGTGGGACTGCATACATATCTGTTGACCTCACAAAACCGAAACATAGTGAAAGTTTTGAAATATGAGGAGAATAAGTCTAACATGACTTCCCTGTTTAGTTTAGCAGAAGCATGTCAGTGTCAAGTGAGAATGGAAATCAAACAAGAAGTAGATAAAAATCAGGCAGCAACTGAATGTGCCAAAAAAAACAAAGAAAGTATATAAAGTGAAGGATCAGATAAGAAGGCAAGAAATATGGAAAATGCATAAATATAGCTGTGAGTATAGAAAACTCTTGGAACAACCTCATGTTGATCAGGATTAGTTACAGGAATTGTTAAGGAGAGGTGAATTTAAACCAAAAGATGAAAGGTTAATATTGCAGTTCCAAGATAGTGGACTACATACATGTTAGTTTACAAAGTCCATTGAACATGTGGGAGGAACAGACAAATGTAGGTTTTATAAAACAGAATTGGAAACAGTTGCACATCTTGTTGCTAGATGTGATATACTGATGGCAGAATGACTGTATACTGAAAGGTATAATAATGTGGCAAGACTGTTGCACTGGGGATTTTGCAAACATCATTGAAGTAGCTGAAATGCTCTGGAAACATGAGCCACAAAGCATCATAGAAAATGATGATGTTTATATCACATGGGATCATCCATTACCAGCAGTTCAAAAAATACAGTAGATGCAAAAAAAACAGATAGTGAGTCCAAGACAAAAGTAGAATTGATTATTGAAATTGTTACATTTAGTGACTACAGTGTCTTAGGTACAGACAAACACAAAGTCATAAAGTACCAGGATTTGCAGGCAGAAGTGAGGGCAATATGGAAGAAAGATACCCAAACAGTTTCAGTAGTAGTAGGAGAAACGGGTCTTATAAAAAAAGAATTTACAGTCATAGTTAGATATGTTACTGATACATGTAACTCCATATGAATTACAGAAGGAGTCATTACTGGGCACATTGTGGGTGCTGCAAAGAACACTTCTGGCTGACATCAAAGATTGAAATATTACTAATGGCATGAACTTTAATCATACTTTTACTTAGGAATGGAGTGCATTCCTGTCATGTTATTAGAAACCCAAAAGATTTGGAGAAATTAAAAAAGAGGTTACAAAAAGACAAAATAAAGAATATAAGGAGAAGGATCAAATGAGAAAGAAAGAACGGTGGAAAAGCCATAAATGTAGTGCTTGTATAGAGAGCTCTTGAAACAATCTCATGTTGATCAGGGTTTGATGCAGGAATAGTTAAGGAGAGGCGAGTTGAAACCAATGGGTGGAAGGTTAATAATTTTCCAGGACAGGATAGTGGACTATATACATTTTGGTTTACAAAGTCCACTGAACATGTGGGATAAACAGACAAATGTAGGTTCTGTAGAAAAAGAATTGAAAACAGTTGCATACCTTGTTGCTGGTTGCGATATACTCATGGCAGAAGGCCTGTACACTAAAAGGAAGAACAATGTGGCAAGATTGTTGCATTTTGGATTGTGCAAAACTTCAATATAGAAGTAGCTGAGAAGTACTGGAAACATAACCACAAAGCTTTGTAGAGAATAATGAAGTGTACATCACATGGGATCATCCATTACCATCAATTAAAAAAACAGAGGAGAGAAAACCAGATATAGTACTTCATGAAAATAAAGACAAAAGTGGCACTAATCATTGATCTTGCTACACCTATCAATTATAGGGTCTTACATACAGAGAGACACAAAGTTATAAAATATCAAGATTTGCAGGAAGAAAGATAACCAGACAGTTTCAATAGTAGTATGAGCAATGCATCTAATAAAAAAAAAAAAGAATTTACAGTCATATTTAGATATGCTTCCAGTACATGTAACTCTGTATAGAGTCAATTCTGGGCACATTGCAGGTGCTACAAAGAGCACTGTTGGCTAACAACAAAGAGTAAAACAATACCAATTTCATAAACTTTAAGTATACCCTAACATAGGAATGGGATCCATTCCTATCATGGTACTGAAAACCCAAAGGATTTTGAGAAATTAAACTGAGGTATCCTGGGATATTATGGGTCTATATTATTTTAGCGAATGCTGTTTAATCGACCAAATGAAGTCGAAATCCCTAAATCTCAAACACATGGAACAGTGACTTTTTTCCCTCGGGAAAAAAAATCACTGGGCCGTGTTCGTGACTTTGCCATTTCCTCCACTGTCATCCCAGAGTTAGTATATTTAAGTAGGGTGGGAGTGGGGGGCACAGCCCCCTTCATTGGGGTGTGTATGTGGGGGGTGAAGCCCCCACTTTATTTTGTGTTTTGATTTTTTTTTTTTTTTTTTTTTTACAGATCAGCGATTTTTTTTCCCAGGGAAAAAAATCGCTTCTCTGTGTGTTCGCATTTAGGGATTTCGACTTTAATGGGTTGATTAAAGAGCGTTTGCAATTTTAAGCATTCACTGAAATAATATAGACTCAATATTATTGGTTTCATCAAAGTAATATTTTTGTCTTTAGGGGTCTAAACATAGATGATGAAATCAGTAAGAAAAAGAAAGTAATATTGCTGCAACTGAATTCATCCTCAAGTTTTAGTGAGCACCTTCACGTAGTGGACCCTGTTTTCACAAAATCTCACCGAGATAACACTGATACATAAACTGTATTTTTATATGCCATATATTATGAGAGAGATAGGTTAAAAAATAAAAAAATGATAGCTGGGTGCATAGGCCCTAGGATAAAAAAAATGCCCAATCCTGGTGTATGCATTGGTGCCAGGACTGAAAAAAAGTGGTAATGCAGAATAATCAAGGCACAGAAACATTCTTATAATGGGATTAGGCCAGGTCCATGGGGTGGATGCCCCCCAGCTGTTGTAGAAGGAAGTAGTAGTCTGCAAAAATCACAAAAAGTAACAAGCCAAAAGAGCCATAAGGATGATAACGTGGACTAATGAGGATAAAGAAGAAATGATGTGTTGCTACTATTATGCAAGAAGCCCAGAATTTTCAGATAATAGATATTTCTAAAGATTAAAAGAGAAATTAGAGGAAAGAAAAGATTTGCACAAATAAACTGTCAAAAGCTTCAAATAAAAATTTGCATTCATTAATACAGCAGATCCATACATAGACAACGAAACTTTGGACCACCTGGAAAAAGAAGTGACAGAGGAAGTGAGAAAGTATAAAAAACAAAATCAAAAGATTTTTGAAAGGTATAAAAAAGAAACATGGGCATGGTAAAGAAAAAGGAATCTGATATGATGATGGTGCAATACTTATGTAAAGGAGAAAGCCAAATTAATCAATCCAAAAAAGCGTACTCATATTTGAAGAGAAATACAGGCAAAGGCATCTGGATATGGAAAATTTCTTAATTCAAAATATAAGAAAACAAAGACGGAATGTAGAAAAGAGGACTAGTAAGGAAGAAGTTAAACCTTGTTGTTGGGTATGAGATACTCATGGCAGGGAGTCACATTATTGAAAGGCACAATAATGTGGCACGACTGTTACACTGAAGATTGTGCAAACACTACAGTATTGAAGGTGTTGGGATGCATTATGAACTACAAGGTGTTGTAGGAAATTATGACATTTATATCACATGGGATCACGCATTACCAACAGTTAAAAAAAAGATGCGAGAAAACCAGATATAGTAGTCCAGGAAAAAAGATAAACGTAGCATTGGTCAGTGAAATTGCTGCATCCATTGATTACAGTGCCTTACGTACAGACAGACACAAAGTCATAAAGTAACAGGATTTGCAGGCAGAAATGAGAGCAATGTGGAAAACAGGATACCCAGACAGTTACAATTGTATTAAGAGCAACATGTATAATAAAACACAATTTACAGTTGTATTTAGATATAATGCTAATACATGTAACTCCATACGAATTGTAGAAACAGTCAGTTCTGGGAACATTGCAGGTGTTGCATAAAGTTTGGCTAACCTCAAATATTGAAACAATACTAAATTTATGAACTTTAATCCTACCCTGAATTAAGAATGGGGACCATTTCCATCATGGTATTAGAAACCCAAAAGACATGAGAAATTAAACTGAGGTATGCTGGGTTATTATCGAGCCCGACAAAGCACTGTTCTTGCAGTGAGGACTTACTTCCTAGTGGTAGTTGTTGGAGAAATGGTGGGGGTATTTCCTTTGGGGATTATTGGGGGAAATAGGGGATTAGAATTGGAGCTAAATTTGTTGGCCATCAGATTGCTATATCCTGTGGCTCTGTATAGGTTTTTCCATTCATCTTGAGTTCAGCACAATGTTGGGTGCTGCCTTTAAGGTTGCGGACATAACTGAAAAAGCTTTATGGTTGTCCTTAGACTGGGAAGCTAGTTTTATCTCAGATTTGGGTGTAGTGGACTTGAGTTGTCCCCGGAGTTGTTTGATCAGATTGATGAGGGAGTTTTTACCTTGCTGGGCAAAGCCTTTCCTGTTTTTGGACAAGATTTTTTTATCTTTTCTTACTCATCCTGTTTATATTGAGATTCCACCAGGGTAGCTTGTTTTTGGAGGTTTTCCTATGATTATTTTGGAGTCAGTACATCTATCTCTTTGCAGCTATTTACATGACTGTGCATAGACAGATGTTTTCTCAAGGTTTGGGGGACTGGAATTTTGCTTCACTGTTGCTTTGTAGGGGGCATTCAGCCTTGGAATATTTTTTTAAATGTTATGTGGTCAGGTCCCAGGCTTAATACTTATTTCAAAGGAGACAGCTTTGTTGTCTAACCTGACTAATGAAGACATTACATTAGGAAGATGCTTAATTTTCAGTCATCTGAAATGTTTAGTCCTGGGTTTGTTTCCACATTTGCTGTTACTGCTTTTACTTCCCCACCAGCTATTTGCTCATCCACTGAAAGTTTTGCTTCCTAGGTATATTGATTGGTTCTGCTGCAAGTGCTGGAGTACCAGTCACTCAAAAAACAGAATCTCAGACCCAGGGACTTGAGCATTTTGTATCTTGTATAGGCTTCAGCTTGCTGTCAAACTAAAATATGAGTTTGAGCAAGCAGCTTCCACAGCTTACCCACATACAGTATTCAAGTTTGAGTGTGGTAAGATGGCAGCTGTGGGGAGGCAGCAGAAGGAGGATTTTATTGTTAGAGTTTAGAAAGGGAGTTTTAGGGTTAGGGTTTGGGAGGGGAGTTTTAAGTTTAGAGAGCGAGCAGCAAATTTAGATTTAGGGAGGAGATTGAAGAATTAGGGTTAGAGAGAGGGAGACATCACGGATGTTAGGGTTAGTGAGGGAGAGTGATGTTTTATGGTAAGAGAGCAATGAGTCAGGAACTAGGTGGCAGTTTTATGGTTAGAGTTAGGGTACTGGTAGGGCTATACAGTTTACAAGCCCTTGTGTTGGGAGGGTTAGTAGAAACAGGAGATCTTTCTTTTTCAAACAAGTGTGTTGTAAACTACTAGTATTCAAGCTCACGTACTAGTCCCAGTTTTATTTGCATGTTTTGTAATGAACTAAAGCTGTCTTGTTTGAGACTGTATACTCAGTCATGGGAAGTTTCTTATTATCCTTAGTGTGTCTTTATTTATTAATTAGCAGGGTAGGGAGCTGATCATCTCTGACCAATTTCAGATCCAGCCCGGGTTGTGTAGAAACAAGTTATACAAAAGTGCAATATGTATAAAGTATTGTAAACAAAGGTTACAGATAATAAATCGGTAACAAATTTGTAGAAACAGCAAGTCATATAACAATACAATATGTACAAAGGTTACTGTCAATAACATACACAAATTTGATTACAGAGAGTAATAAATGTTATTATATGTTTACACACACACACGTACACACTCATATATATATATATATATATATATATATATATATATATATATATATATATATATATATGGGATCTGTACAGATCCCCCAACGGCACTTTCTGCTGAGGCAGAAATCACCGAACATACATAACCGAAAGTGCTGTTCACCGAAGCAGCACTTTCGGTTATGTATGCTGGTTGTGCCAGTCGCACTATGGTGTGGGTAAGGGAGAATTCCCTTTTCCCCACTGTAGTTCGACCTCGGAGTGAGAATATAAAAGTAGGAGGGGGATTTATTGTTTTTTTTTTTTTTTTTTGAACGGACTTTAATGAAAGGGCTTTTTTGGTGAAAGCGCTTTCGTTAAAGTGCGTTCAGTATTGTGGATTTGGATTATTGAACTTTCATTCAATAGTCCTAGATCCATATATATATATATATATTGTTATAAATATCGATATAGATAGATATACGAAAAAGAGGGAAGAAGAGGGTATGGGGTGAAAGTAAATGAGGAGGTAATAGGCATAGAAGAAGCAGCTGTAAGGTTTGTGCTCATGTATATAGACATGATGCCTACTGGAACAGAAAATCGGTTGGGATAAAGACAGATAGTTGTATAAAGGAAGTTTTTACATTATATGGCCTAAGTTAAGACATTTATACTTGATCTGTTTCTTCAGGTGTGCTTTGAGCTTTGGTCTGAAATTGGTGTATGTGGGAATATCCTATAGGCCAATGGGGAGTTTGTGCAAGTGTTTAGAGATAAAATTAAGAAGCTATAGTTAGTGTAGTAAAGCTTGGTTATGGAGGTAAGAAGTGTTGGCCTTACAAGGATTGGCTGTGAAGGATGAAGGCGGAGGAGGATATAGGAGAGTGTTTAGAGGAGAGTAGTTTAGGGGTGTCTAAAGGTAAGAGTTTATAGACTAGGGAGCCTACTAAGAGGTTGGCATTCTGTTTATGGGCATCCAGTTAGCACTTTCAGTGGAGATGCAGTAATGTTCTTGTTTTCAGGAGCTTACTAAGATTTTGTTGGCAGGGCTGTCGAGTTTTTTTTTACAGGCATTGGCTAGCATTAGATCTGACAGAATTTACAAAACAAGAGGTAGCGTAAATGTTATATACACTAACATGCTTAATCTGTCACTCTATTCTCACACAGTGCCAACTTTTAATAAAATAGAAACATTTATCACCTGCTTAAAGCTAAATCCTAATAACTATAATCCCAATCTACATTGTACAAATTACCACCCTGTACACCATAGAAGATATATTTTTGTCTGACACAAAAAGCATCACTAAAGAAACAAGGATACTGTGTGACTTCAGTCATAATTGGGACACTCTTAACCAATCCTTTAATTACATTAATTTATTCAAATTAACCAATTAATAAATTCACCCCAGATTCACCCTAGATTCAATGAAAACACCAGTAAAGATACAATTCTTGACTAGTTATTGACAAGTGCTACTAACAAAATTACTACCACCATCACCTTTCCAGACTCCCTAAGTTTTCAAAACTCTACATTTGCCATTTGACAGTGAAACAAAAAATATATCACAAATATGACTTATAGTTTAGTTAGAAATCTAAAAATATCAACCAAACCTCCCTTATTAACTGGACCTCTGAAAAATCTAAGCATCTTACAACTCTTGGCACATGCTCTATGGTGACCGAAATATTTCAGATGGAATGCAGTTCCATGACTCAGCAGTAATATCAACCACTCATGAGACAGGGGGATAATGTTTGAAAATTCTAGCTTAATACTAAAGCCCACTGCTCTTATCAAAGTTGCAAGCAACTGAGAAATCTCACTAAAACTGCAAACCAACAAAAATAACTACTTCTCTCAACTCCAGTGCAACCATATCTCTAATTCCAAATCTTACTGGTTGAACATAAATGAACCTGTAAAACCAGATAAAGCATCTCAACCAAATCCATTCCCAAATGTCACTGACCTTAATGTTGCACAAAAATGTAACTTCCACCTCATACATGCAGCAATTTTGCTTCCATGAAACAAAACTAATAACCCTATAAACATTCAACAACTCTCAGCCATTTAATCACAAACCTTTTCACTTGAGCCTTTTGCTACCAAAATGTTACAATAATAATTTGGGAACTACTAAAGGTTACAACCCTAGCAGTTGAACAGCTCTAGCTCCCTGAGAAATATTTTAAAACTAGTAGCAGAGGCTATATATTATTGTATATCTTTACTTATTAACAGGTCCATTTCTGAATCATATGTTTCTAAACTATAGACAAAACATACATTATTTCACTGCATTAAGGGGGTGAGTCAGTAGAACTTTCTAATTATCACCAAATAGCTGTACTGTCACCCTTGTCCAAGATCCTGGAACAATGTATCCTTTGCCAGCCTTTAAATGCCTTCTAGACAGTAATCTACGTTTCCTTTCAAAGTGCAGCTTTCACCTTAAACAAAGTACAACTACTGCTCCTCTATCCCTCCATGATACAATCAATAAACTATGAAATGAAGGCATATTAGTTATATCCATTTTTCTAGACACGTCTAAAGCATTCAGTGCTAAAACTATTTTATATATTAGCTGGTCTTGGTCTCGCTCTGCTGATTCTCATCCCCGGTTTAAGCATTATCTATAAGACAGATCACAGTATGTTAACTGGATGAACTCCTTCTGCTCATTCTTGGACATTCTCAATGGAGTATCAGTTCTAGGTCCCCTACTATTTAATATTTTTTATAAACAATTTTTGTACTGCCACTGGTCAAGGGACATTTATTCAAAATGCAGACTGCTCTTCTTTAATCTGCTCTTGCCCCTAACATGCCTACATTACAGACTACTACACAGCAATCATATTAATCTATTCAATCTTTTAACTATCAGTCCTTTTCCTTAACCCCACAAAAAAATCAGAGTTCTTCTCTTCACTCCCAAGTCCTAATCTAATCCGAAAAACATGTGTAAAGTAAAATCTGCGCAAAATATCACAGCAGGGGTAGTCTCTCACATTAAATTACTAGGTGTTATCATAGTTGATTCACTATTCAAAATACATTAAAAAAATGTGAAACTAGGCCTCCTCTACAAAGTTCACCCTAGTTCTCCCTCTTTCCTGTAGAAAAACAACTGCAGTAACATTTGTTTATGACTTCCTAATTCTAGCAAACATTAACTTGTCCCTTTTGCTGAAATTGGAACAGTGCTGTAACAAAACAGCAAAATTTGCAGTCAATAATGCTAATAATGTTCATCATAGCTTAGCCTTCCCTCAGCTAAATGGGATGGAATCCCATAACTTCCTAAAGTGTAATCAACTCAAAGTAGCTCATAGCATCCTTCACTATACAGACAAATGTTCAGCTTTGAATTTATTAATTACTTGTATTCTATACTCAGATCTCTCCTCTCTAAGGACTAGTACCCTGCCTAAGCTCATAAAATAATAAACACGGTTCTGCCCACTCTGTAAATGTCACTAAACGTTGGAATATTCTTCTACTACACATAAACCAAAATTCAGATAAAAAACTGTTTAAGGTAAACCTGAGGGGCCAGTTCCTCAGCTACAAAATATGTCTCTGTCATTTCACCCCTGGTCAAAATACATATAATTTACGGTTTTAATGGTTAGTAACCATCCTGTAACGTGTCAATTTCCCCCATTTTTAAGTGGAACTTCTTTTAAGAAAACGTGTATCTACTGAACTCATTTCCTTATTTTTCCGATTTCTTTCAAGTGATATAAACAATAGCCTTATTACAGCTGGAATATTTGTAGTTATGACTAGATATTTTGAGTGTGTTAACTATAACATGCTCCTGTACAAAATGAAATGAGTGAACTTTGGAGACAATACCATTTCTTGATTTCAAAACTACCTGAAAGATAGAGCCATTCCAAATTTACAAGACATTCTCAGACAAAGGTACACTTAATACTAGAGTCTCACAAGGCTCAGTAAGAGGAGCTCTACTTTTCTCACTATTTATCTGCAACATTTACTATTGACCTCCCTAAATTAAGTATTATAATAAATGCAGATGACATTCTTCTCCTTGATAGTAACGAAACACACCAATACCTGCAAACAAATATACAGCACAACTTTTCAACACTATGCAACTGGCTTCATTCAAATAGGCTCTTAATAAACTCAACAAACACACGTTATATTCTTTGCAACCCAAAATAAACTTCCCTCATTACCAAAACCTAAGCTTACAGACTTAAATATAGAGATTATTCCAAATGAGACTGAATGCAAATATCTAGGACTTACTCTAGACCCCCTCCTCAATTTTAAAACTCACACTGATAACATTACCTCCAAAATTCTCTCCCAACTAAAACTGTTATTGGATATCTCACCTCCTCTCTCCACTGCTTGAAAGGTCATACATAAAAATGTTCTGCTTCTTAAAATTGAATATGCCCTTTCCTTGATTGCTGTACAGTCTTTCCAAAATACCCAAAAGCTGCAAACTACTGAGGAGACAATATGCAAATTTGCATTACTAGCAGTCCAAAATGCACATCACTGTGTCATCCTGCATGAAGTACTCTGGCTCCCTGTCACAAGCAGAGCAGTACTTCTTCTAGGCATACTGTTGGCCATATTAATGCATAGAGGCTACTGCCCACCTCTGAGAACAAAACTATTACAAAGGGAACAAAACTACTCCCTGAGAGGCAGCCAGAACTATAATACCACGCTAGCTAAACCAAGCTTTAAGCTTGCCTTTGGAGAAAAAGCATTCTCTGGACTAAGACCAGCCCTATAGAACAGCCTACCAACCAATGTTAAAGGCAATAAAACACTGGAGTCCTTCAAGAACCTCCTATTCTAGGAAGGCAGGTTCACTTGTTTTTATGATAATGGTTCAACCAAGACAATCAACCAATGTATCCGAACTGCTTTTCAATAAAATCAAATGCATTCTGTTGCTTTTCAATTTTAATCTGTCTCCTGCTTGTATATATTGTACATATTGTAACTATCCTCTATACATATTTACAAAATTAAATTGATGCCTCTTCACAGTTGAAAGCTGATTGTATTATTGCTATTTGCTTTATGTTGATACCTGTATTCTTATTATTTATTTTCATTGCACTGTTACTTGTTGTACCCAGGTTGTGACTGAAAAGGGGTCTCTGCACCCCCCCCCCAGTTATTGAATTGTGAAATGGATAAATAAAAATATTCAGTTGCACCCAAAGTGCACATTGTATGTATACAATATGATATAACCTGTGTCAATAGTTTCAGTTAACCAGTTGTCCACATGATATTGAAAATGCGTTTTATTGTCAACATATGTAATTTTACAACTGCATAGCTACATTATTTCTACTTTGCTTGAACTGCAATTATTGGGTTAGTTTTTAATTTATATTTTTATGTTTTCTTCTTTGTTTTTCACATTTTATGCTATGTTCATTGCAGATCTTTGCTACAGGGTCACCACAGACCTTCTCAATAAATGAATTTTAATACATAAGTAAATAAGTAAAAGTATCTGACTGTATTCCATTTGTTCAAAACAAAATATCTTTGCCTATAGCAGCTCTTGTAAGATAGGAGAGAAATTTGGATATTTGTGGACTCAGTTCTGGTGGTAGTTGATTTTTGATCTATGTGGTGTTGAAAATGTAATTTCTTATCTGACCATATACCTGTGTACATGAAAGTTATGGTAGTTTTGACAGGGAAGTTGTTTTGGTCTTTTAGTTTGAGGGTCCTTGGATTTTTTACTCATTTTTGGTGGGTGCCAAAAATCATTGATTTGGTTTTATGTGATTTAAGGATAAATCTATTGGTATAGAGTCAGGTGTTGAGTGCCAAATGGTCATTTTGGAGTCGATTTTGTATGTTTATTATTTTGTCCTGGATCTAAAGATGACCATGTCATCTGCATATACTAGCAAAAGCAATATGTGAAGATCAAGAAGACATCTGTTTATAAAAATGGAGACGAGAAAGGGAGTGGGACTCCTTCTTGAATAGGAGCCACTGTAAAAATGGCTGAGTCAGTTTTAACTTTGAATGATCTCACGGACGGCAGGACTTTGAGCCAGGAAGTAGCTTATTGGCTAACACAAATTTAGATTAGGTGAGAAGGTGCTATGGAGTTTCCCAGATCACGTGCATGCCTAAGATTGAGAAACAGAACACCAGTGATGTTCCCTTTGCCAGTATTTAGTAGGATTTCATCTCGTGTATCAAACATATTCTGCAGTTTTTCTTGCTATCTGGAAGAAATCTAATTTTTCCTTCCAGCCCTTCTGAATATAGCTTATATATATAATCACTGAAAAGGGCTTGCTCCAGTACTGATTCTTGTGGTACCTCAGTTGTGAATCCATGTTGCCTTGCATCATGTGAATCATTAGCTTTTAGATAATTTAAAATTATTCTCGTCAGTACTGATTCCTTACTTTACTCCATAATTACTTTCAGCAGGACAGGTCAGCAGTTTGTAACCTTGTTCTTGATCTTACATGTGTTAAGGAATTACATCTGACTTTTTACAGTGTTCAAGAGCCATACCTGTTTACTATGGTTTACTAAAATATTTTTTTTATGGCAGGCCTAGTGCTCCTCTCCATTTCCCTAAGATATCTGGGGAGACTCCCATTTAAGCCCCATTCCCTTTTTATCTTTAATTTTGGAAGTCTTGCAGTACTTTGTCCTTACTGGGGGGGGGGCAAGAATCTTCAAATCTCAACTTGTTTTAAATATTTATTGCAGGGAGTAAAACCTCATTTACAGAAATATATATTACAGTGCAACAGTGTACATTCATATATGCAACCAATTATCCTGCAGATAGTTTTGATATAAATTGACTTAAATGGAATTTTCAATAGGTTCATAGGTTCATAGGTCCATACTAGCCTATCTGCCCGAGGACATTTACAAGCCTAGCCCATCGTTTTGTGGCTTACGCCACCCCTTTAGTATGGGGAACTATACCCATTATTTTGCTGTGCCTCTGTCGAGCAGTGACACTGAGGTAATCCCTGGGGTATATCTGCGATCTCCCATCCATTGGTCAAGATTTCTCTTGAACAAGGCCAGCGGGGTGCTCTGCCTCACATGTACCGGGATTTTGTTCCACAGCATAGGGAGTCTTTGGGTGATGAATCTATCCCTCCAGCACGTCCTATTAATAGCCGTGTCGAGGTTTAAGTCTCCCGCCCTTGTGGCTCTGATGGATCTAGATTTTTGAGGTGAAGCATATTCATCAAATCTGGGTTTGACATGGCCTTGTATGTTAGGCAAAGGTCACCTCTGAGCAAGCGTGCGACTGAATAGAGCTGGAGTTCTTTCAGTCGGGCAGCATAGGACAGATTTTGAGACCCTTTATCCTTTTGGTGAGGAACTTTTGTGGCCTCTCCAGCTGCTGCAAGTGTTGGGTCAGATACATCCCGAATGGGGCATTGTACTCAATCATTGGTCTGATGAGTGATGAGTAAAGGGAGACTATGACCTCCCTTGATCTAGATGAGAATCCCTTCATGATAAGGTGGGCAATGTAGAAGGTCTTCCTAACTACTTTAGCTACATGGGTGTCAAATGACAGACTACTATCAACCTGGGTCCCCAGGTCCCTGATAACTTCTTCTGTGCTCAGTGGATTACCACCTATTTGGTAGCTAGGGGTAACCTTGTTTTTCCCAAAGGGTATGACTATGCATTTTTTGGCATTTAACTTCAGGCCATGGCTCTGGCACCAGTTATCCGTTTCTGTGAGACCCTTCTGAAGGATATCTGTGTCAGATGTGTTTTCTACTATGGCGCCCAGTTTGCAGTCATCTGCAAACTTTGTCAGCCATAACCCTCCTGTGTTTGCTTGTACTTGGAAAAGTAGATGCCAAACAAGAGTGGGCCCAGGACTGAGCCCTGTGGGACACCACTTGTGACAGGCTTTGAGTCTGACATGGCGCCAGCAACTCTGACCCTGTGGGTTCTGTCACTCAGCCAGTTTGCAACCCATCTTGTGATGTATGGGTTAACATTTAAGCTGATGAGTTTTTCAATGATACCCGAGTGGGGTATTGTATCGAAGGCCTTAGCCAGATCGAGGTAGGCTGTATGGACTGCCTTTCCCTCGTCAATGGCTTTGGTGACTGTTTCGAAGAAGTCAACCAAGTTTAAAAGGCATGATCTGCCTTTGACAAAGCCAAACTGGGTTTGATCCAAAGTCTGCAAATTCCCTATGTCTTTATTTATGAGGTCCATTATGATCCTCTCCATGGCTTTGCAGATAAGGCTTGTCAAGCTAATGGGCCGGTAATTTCCAGGGTCGGTGGAGGCACCGCCTTTGTGAAGTGGGACCACAGTTGCAGTGCGCCACTCCCTGGGTACGTATCCAGAGGTAAGACTTTGATTAAACAGCTGTCCTAGCTGTGGGTTTAATTCCTCATTGAGTTCGTGGAGCACACAGCCGGGGACACCATCAGGTCCCATGGATGCTGTGTTTTTTGCTTTGGAGAGAGCAGTTCTCACTTGGGCGCTGGAGATGTTTGGGGGCTGCAATCGTTTGGTATAGATATCTCTCCTTTGGGGAGGGGAAGTTTGCACTGAACCTGTCAGCCAGTATGTTGGCAATGTCTGTAGGATCAGTAATCTTCACATCATTTTGAACTAGTTCTGAGCAAATCTGGGAGTTTCCTCCTAGGTTTCTAACATAGCTAAAGAAGGCCTTATGATTGTCTTTTGAGTCTTTAGCTATTTTTCTCTCGAAATTTGCTTTGGATGATTTTATGAGAGCTCTTAGTTTTTACTTATAGTGATCAAGGGTGTCTTACCTTTTAAGGATTTTGCTCTATCTTGTAGTAGCTTCCTCCTTTTATTGTAGAGTTTGTTTATGGCTGGGGTCCACCAGACTGGACGCTTGCCTTTGGTACTAAGAGTCTTTGTTTTGTTTGGGATTGCCTTATCCATGCAGTCCTGCAGGTGCTGGTAGAAGGTGTTTGTAAGTGATTCAGCGGCTTGAGTACTGTTTTCCGCCGGCTCGGGGCCTTAAAGGAGACCACACTAGTCTTTAGAAGTGTGAAGTCGGCTTTTGAGAAGTTCTTTACTGTGGTCTTTTTATTTCAGGTGGGGTGGGATGAGGACCTCCAGCGAGATTAGTTTGTGATCTGATCTCACCAGTGAGGGTATACTTCGGTGTTGAACATTGTGCTCCCATGTTCGTGATGATGAGATCAAGTATGTTATCTCCTCTTGTGGGGATGGTGACTAGTTGTTCCATGGCATTTGAGTTTATGAATTCCAGGAACTTTTGGGATAGGGTGTTTGGGCTTGAGTAGTGTTCCCAGTCTATATTAGGGTAATTGAAGTCACCTAGTATGATGGTGTTTGGTGATACATTTATCCCCTCTAGTGTTTTCAGGAAGGCCATGTGAGGTTCCTGAGTTTGTGAGGGTGGCCTGTAACATGCTACAATTTGCAGAGCAGTCTTGCCTATGGTTAATTGCACCTGGATGGTCTCCGATGCATCGTGCGTTGCCACCAGTCTTGAGGTGTGGGTGTCCTTGATGAATATGGATACCCCCCTCCTTTCTTGGTATTGTCCGGATTTTGGGGCCGGAACACATGATATGAGGTAAAACCTGATAGCGCTGGGGTGCTCTCAGGAGCCTTGAACCAGGTTTCTGTCACAGCACAGACATCGATGTTCTCCATACTGAGTATGAGATTCAGAAATGCACTGTACTTGCACTATGTGCATAATTTATTGGGAACATATATTCAGTTTAAATAATCATAGTTTCTTTTTTTTTTTTACTCCCTGGTTTACATTTTAAGCAAATGTCCATTTCTCTTTTCTCTGCTACAAGAAGATACATTACTAGGAAAAATGATTTATTTTACTAAATAGAATTCTTTGATTCCTCCCAGGGAAAATAACTGTTAGTCTGATTTCTCTCTCTCTCTCTCTCTTTAAAGACAAGTATGATTTCTCTCTGATTTGATGTAGAATGCTTTATCAGTCTCCTTGACCTGATGTCATACTCCTTTTTTGTTTCTGAATCCACTTTATTCTGATGCATTTCTGCTAAAAACCAGGAGGTGGCACTAAATGCCCATCTTTTTTATTTTAAGTTTTTAAATATGATTATATTCTTACAGTCTAAAGGAAAACTATCAACAGAGACAAAGGTTAATAGCTTCAAAATAATGTCATGCTGTCAAATATTACACCATTTCTACTTTGCCAGTTTCGCTTTTTAATACATTTTCTCTCCTTGTTACTTTTAATTTTTTCCTCCTGCTGGAATTCTGAAAAATCTTTGAAAATGAAAATGCTGCATTTTGTGTTAAGGTGACCTTTGTTTCTGGTTCTTCCCATTTACACCTCACTTTAATATACCCTTGTAGATCTTGGTTGTACAAACTTTCATTGCTTCCTTCCATCGTGACTGAAACTATATAAGAAGATGTGCTGTTTTAGATATATAGACCCTTGTTTTTTCTCATTTGTTCTTCTTTTGTGATGCAACGTCTGATGCTTTTCTCAATGTTGAATGACTTCAGTTCCTTTGTTCTTGGTCTTATTTTATGATTCCTTCTCTACATTTAATTTGTGTTTCACTATTTGACTCTTGAGTCATTTAGCTATGAGGCTTTCTACCTCCTACATTTTCCATTTTCTGCTCTCCCTATTGGCAGTGCCAGAGCTGTGACTGTCTTTAAAACCTATGTAGCATTTTATTAATTTGGGTGACACATACCTAACTCACGGCCAGATTTTACAGACTGTAAAAGTCTAACACAGCAACATTTGTTCAACCACATCATTTGACATTGACATAAAACATTACATCTCAGTATTGGCCCAGATTCATCCAGTCTGCCAGATGTTTACATTTTTATTCTTTTTTTTTTCATATTTAAAATTTCTAGTCCCTGATGCACAGTTTTATAGTGTTCAAAGTAAGAGTAGGAATTACAAAATCACATGTTCCTGCAGCATCTATCAAACAGTAAGAGACAATTTAATTTAACTTCATTTATTCTAACAAAAAACTGTGGAGTGTTTCACAACTGATTTTGTTAGTAGATTGATAGAAAAGAAAACGTGGAGAAGGAGCCCTTATTATTTGCATTTTTTTCTGAAAAAGAGTCCCATATTCCTGCTCCTTTAGAATTACTGTTGCAGATGTTATTTATTTATTTATTTATTTTATTTTATTTTATTTATTGACTTTTGATTACCGGGATGGTCTGACTGGGAAGGAGCCCATTTTCAGCAGAGGCCTGACAATTAAAGCTCCACAGTATCACAAAAAATGTTACTTTTACAATTTTCAAAAATAATACAAAAATATCTACAGTTTAACTAATTAGACCAAATTAGACATAATATGAAAACATTGGTTAATAGTAGATACAAGTTATATGACAATGATTTAATATTTAGAGAAATTTTAGCCAGTTTATAGAGAAATTAAAGATAAGTTTGTATAATGCAAACAGGAATTGCAATATAAAGTAAGATAAAACCAAGTTTATGGTATATTTAGAGAGAAAGCCAGGGAAGATAAATTGATACAAGTAAGGAAGTGAGTGAAGACGTGAGAGTAAGGACATGTAAGGTATGAATAAGTACTTGATCACATTTAGGGATATAGTTTATCCTGGCGTTGTGTAAGAACAGAACCAGATTTTGGCTGGGAAGTCTTTCAGAATGGTTTTGAAAGATGGGAGGGAGGGTATTGACCTAATGGATACAGATAGGGAGTTCCAGACCTTAGCAACATGGTACAACTATAGACAGTGCCCAGTAGATTTGATAAATTTGTGGGCAGGTACGAGTTTTTGGTCATTCGATTTTAACAACCGACTGGGAACATACTTGCGTAGAATGGCATTTAGTGCCTCTAGAAACTTCCTAACTAACATATGGGGGTAATAAATGCCAGTGAACATAACTGGGTTGGGTTGCATGGCTAGGTCTGTAAAAGCCCTGGTGGTCATTCACCTATTATATACCTATGAACCTATAATCAAAGGCAAAGTATGCCATGAGCTTTAGTTCCTAAGGGGAGTAGGACAGAACTGTGACAAACAAGTATGTGATATTAACACTGGCTGATTGTAGTCATCATGCAGGGGAAATTATCTTCCTGCCAACATACAGTGAGTTCATCAGTGATTACTATAAGGAGGCAGTGAGTATGCCCTCTCTGCAATTTTTAATAAAAGTATATATGTATTTTCTGATTATTTGTTTTTATCTAAAACAGCAGTTGCACTGGTATCCTTTATATTGGCAGACCAAACATGCCCAAGTAGAAGAAAGGAAAAAGGAGGCAGACATGAAGAAGCATTTGTGCCTTGAGAATCCTTCAAAGTTTGTACATATATTCTAAATTTCTTCTCCATTTGTTTTCTGAAGTTTACAAAACTCTTGCAGGTTTTTGTTGGGCTTCTGATTCTCTGCAGTGCCCCTGCTTAGCTGCTATGCTGTTTGTTTGTTGTGGTTTCCACTGTGGACTTGGAAACAATCTGAAAGTCAGCTGAACTTCTGGAATTGATATTCCATCTGCTGAATTTTGATATAATGACTACTTCCTTTGAGCAGTCTCTGTCACTCCTGCAGACTGCAGCATTTTGAAGGATTAATTTTAAACCTGAAAATTCTCTGTACAAACTTCTTGACATCCATGTTACAATTGCTGCTTTTTTCTTACTCCTGGTTTTGGTCAAGGATTTGAATAGTTTCTTTATGCTACTCATTTTTTTTTTATTTTGGCCTCATTAGTAGTTCGAGTAATATAATGGGTGTGCATCATTGCCATCCATCCATCCAGAACCCCTTTTTCCCATTTCCGCACATGGGGTCGGGGTGTCACTTCAACAGTGAGAATCATCTAGAACCAAGGTTTGCACTGCAGGATGGCTAGCCCTACCTCGGTAGTTCTTCCACACCACACACTCACACCTACGACCAATTTAGAGTGTCCAGTCCACCTACTGCATGTCTTTGGAATGTGAGAGGAAATTGGAGCACCCGGAGGAAGCCCATGTGAACACAGGGAGGATGTACAGACTCCTCAGATAAGGCACCTCCACTGAGAATCGAACCAGTGAATCATGCTGATTGTATAATATGCACTTATACTACTTTTAGTTATTCTTTGTAAGGGGGAATAATATCCTCTTTAACCTCCCATAAACAGAGTGTAAGGAGTGTTCTCTCCTTAAAAAGCATAAAAAATAGCATTACCATACACTAACAGAACCTTGCAGTATGTTTGTGCTTAAGTAGTACTCCCAAAGCACATTTATACTAGTTTGCTGTTCATACCTCATATAGTATACTTTCAACTAATTCACTACTTCTGATATATGATTACTTTTCCTTTTAGTAATCAGCCTTAGGAATGTTACATGAAATATTTTCGGAAGTACCTTCTACCTCCTTTTTCTTTACTTTCCCCCATCCTACTGATTAAGCCATCCTTTAGCAAGCCCTGGGTGTACCTCACTACAAGGGCAGATAATTATCTTTGCTATTAGGTACAATTTCCACATTCAGTGTTACTAACAGACCTGGCTCATGGTTGAAAAATGGTCTAGAATTCTACCAGTGCATTAAGCTGGTTACTTAGTGTATACACAAAAGTGCTTCACTTTCAGATCTAAGTTGCTTTGCTGAAATAAAACATACATTAATAGGTTCATAGGTGTTTACCAGGCTAATGACCACACGGGCCTTTTTAAGCCTAGCCATGCATCCCAAATCTCTGACAAGTTCTGGTACCCTTGATAAGTGTAAGCAGAGGCTTGGGACATGAAACATTTACAAGCAGGGGACTGGGAGATGAACCATTTACAGGTTGCCTGTGTCCATTAGAGACATAGGTGCCAAGCCAGGGACGAATTTCCTGTTCCCCATCTAATTGCCAAGTTACACTTGAATTGGATGAGGGAGGAACTCTGCTTCACATAGCCTGGTCAAGAGACAGGATAGTCTTTGGGATATATACCCCTGCAAATCCAGCAAGTCCTATTTATATCATAGGCAAGGTTTAAGTCTTTAGAATGGGTAATTCTGGTGCTGTTTGTTTTGTGGATATTCAGGAGGTCCTTCAGAGTGGGGTTCTGACAATACCCTGTATGCCAGGCATAGATCTTCCCTCAACAGCCTGTAAGAGACAGAATAGAGGGATCGAGCCTTGAGGCAGTCTGCATAGGGCATTTTACTTATGCCCTGTATTCTTTTCTTTGGACCTTCCATTTCTTGGATATGCCTGGTTAGGTGCATACCAAATGGGGCATTGTAATCAATGATAGGTCTGATGAATGCCAAATAATGAATTCCTTGGACCTAGATGCAATACCCTTGTTTATAAGTTGTGCAAAATAGAATATTACAGTCTTAATCCCTTTTAGGCAGCTGTTTACTGAGGACGTGCATCAGGTACCAATGGAAGCAAGAAACCCTGCCTCTAGAAAAATCATATAATTACAAATGGAAAAAGGTTTTCTATTTTGGGATAACAACATAACCAATGCCCATTCAGGGCTAGTTGTTCACTTGTTCTACAATATTTGCATGGGTTACTATACTATGGCCTTTCTTATTCTTGTATCAAGGTTCATTTATCAGCCATTTCAGCATATCTGCCCATGGATCCTCCTCTTTCAATGCAGTCTCATATCAAACATTTCTGAAAGGGGTTTTGCATAAGAGACCTCGGAAAAAACTGGTGAGCCCTCCTTGGGTTCTTAATGTTGTGTTAGAGAAGCTAACACTCCATTTGAAACTGTTTATTTGACTGACTTGAGATTCTTAAAATGGAAAACAGTTTTACTAATTGCTCTGTCCTCTGCAAGAAGGGTAACTATGTTGCAAGCTCTTCTGTTGAGTCATCCCTATCTCATTTTACATGGACAGGGTTTCTTTGAGATCTAATCCTTCTTTTATGCCTAAAGCGGAATTTGAGTTTACTTTAAACCAAACTATGCATCTCCCTGTTTTCTTTCTTGAACCTTCAAATGAGAGAGAAAGGACACTCCATACCTTGGATATCCATAGGCAGCTCAGGTACTATCTTGACAGAACTAAATCTGTCACATCTTTGGATCAGATGTTCAATTCTTGTGAAGGTAAGAAGAAGGGACAACCATAGCCTTGGACTATTTAAAAATGTCATCTAATGCTATTACCTTTTGTTATATTCACCATAACAAAACTATTCTAGGCAAAATCCGGTCCTGTTGTACTAGGGCCTTGGGTTCATCTATGGCTTTTTGGAAAGGGTTGGATTGTAGAAGTATTCTAGAAGCTGCTACTTGGTCCTCTGTACATACGTTTACAAAGCACTATAAGCTTGAGTCCTTCTCTAAGTCCAGATTAAGATCTACTAGGACCATTCTCCAGGGGCTCCTGAATTATTCTCCTTCCACTTTCAAAATGTAGCTAGTTAAGGTAATTTACCCATATAGCTAAGACTACTGCCACAGTGATCCGTATAATGAACATAGTACAGTTGTGCAAGTAAAACTTACCAAAGCAGTATATGTTAAAATGATAATTGCTGCTGTAGCCACTTCCTCTCTCCATCTACCTTGCTTTTGGTGTATTTTTTATGCCAGGATGTGGACATTAATTTTTTTTTTGTTCCTAGCATTTTCCTTTCAGGGCTCACTAAGCCTCCTGCTCTCTGTTGGCAGGAAGGCTCTGAAGGACTTTGCACCCTGACTTGTCTTTTAGTCAGCTAAGCGTGAGCTGCCTGAAAGTTTGGGTATGTGGAAGGTGCCTTGAAGCTATGGAAGCCAGCTAGCTGTTATATCCTAGGCGGGATATAGATTTCATAGCTAAGGCTATTGCTGCAGTGATCATTTGGACACCTACTATTATCGCACATTTTACTTACACAACTGTACTTTTGGTACTGTTTAATTACAGAGAGTCTAAAGAAAGCATTTTCCTTAAACATAAATAATAGTGGTTAATACTGTTTCACTTCAAATGCACAGTGTTGTGGATTCCAGAAAATATAAGTAAAAAAAATGCAAGCTACATTTAACACATTAGAGCAAGCTGAGGTGCTGCAAGCTGTAACAGAGGATGATCTGCAAATGCATACCAGAGGGCATCCGGGAAGGTGCTGAGCCAGGCTGCAGTTAAGCCAGCTGTCTGCCCAGGAAGTCATTGATAGATACAGGTTAGACAGAGATCTTGTGCAGATTATGTGCATGATGTGTGCACCAAACATATATAAACACAGTCTGAGGGGTAACCCAGTACCAGCAGAAACAAAGATGTGCCTGAGTTTGGGTATACTGGCCCTGGGACATTTCAGCAGCATATGGGTAATGCTGTAGAAGTGTCCCTGACAGCCACCAGTTGCATTCTAGGACAGTTCTTGGTAGTAATATGCATGAAAATATGCATGAGAATGGATGAATGCATCCACTTCCCACCAACAGCCATGGAGCAGAGAACCGGCGTGGAACAGTTCTATGCCATTGCCAACTTCCCCTGTAAGCTCGATGCAATTGACTACACCTATGTCCCAATCAAAACCCATTAGGACCTGTTGCTAAAGGGTACATCAATTGAAGAGGGGGCATCACTCAATTGTCATGTGGTGTGCTCTGCATATGGCCTCATTAGCAGTATCATGGCAACACACCCTGGTAATGTGTATGATGCAGCAATTTATTTATTTATTTATTTGTTTGTCATTTGTTAACCAGGGTAGCCCAGCTGAGACAAAGGCCTGTTTTCAATGGAGATGCGAGGAGAAATGCTCCAACAAAAAACAAGACATTCGCATGCATACATTCAAAAAACAAGAATATTATATAGTTATAGCATACATTCAAAAAGCAAGAAAAAATACAGTTATATAGTTGCATATATTTACAGTAACAGAAGTTACATGGAAAGTAGATACAAAAATAAAATGCTGAGTGAACAGTAGATGAAACTTTAGAGAACAAATCAGATTAAGGTTCACAGTAGTATGCCATAATATTACAGAAAGCAGAGCTAGATTGATAATAAATACATGATAGTGTTGACAGTAAAAGTAGTAGAAGGCTAAAAGATTTACAGTAAAGAGGGGTATAGAGAAGTGTGGGGGGATTAAGTAGGTTCCTGGCATACACAGGAGCTAGAATTAAGAAGGTAGTTTTTAAGTTCAATTCTGAAACAGGTTGTGCAATTGATGTTATGAATATTTGGTGGGAGATTGTTCCAGGCTTGAGACACTGTCCTTTTATAGAGGAGTTTATCAGTGTTTTTGTTGGTTTTATAAATATTCAGAAGGTATTAATCAGAGCTGCGTAGAGTTCGAGAGGGGGAGAAGAAGGATATGAGAGAGGAGAGTGAAGGACAGGCTAAAGGTTTGTTTAGTAAGGTGTGAGTGAACTGTAGCTGGGAAAGAAGAAGAAGAAGAAGCTGGAGGAACTCAAGCCACTGAAGCTGTTTTAAAGCAAGGCAGTGATGGGAATTGTATGGTTGATTGCTCCAGAATGGTTATTAAGGTAGATTGTAGAAATGTGAGTATAGGAGTGACAAACAAAAGACAGAGTAGGAGGAAAGCCTGTGGCAGAGAGGGTTTGGAGTTAGTGGCAAGGAATTTTTTGTTTCTATAGAGTAGACTCATCTTTTGATTTGTCTTTTTAATACAGTGTTGTATATGGAGGTCAAATGTTAATTGGTCATCAGTTGTAATACACAGACGTTTAGGGGAGAGAGGGGTAAAGTTAGCATTGAATCTGTTGGCCAGTATGTTGGCAATATCTGTTGGCTCAGTATAGGAGGTACTATTGTGCATTAACTCTGAACAAACCTGGGTATTGCCGTGGAGATTCTTGATATAACTATAGAAGGCTGTGTGGTTGTTTTTAGTGTATGCCACAATTTTGCCTTCATAGCTGGCTTTAGAGATTTTGATGAGGGATCTCAACTTTTTGTTGAGGGTAATAAGGTAGTTTTTCTAGTCTTGGGACTTCACCTTTTTCTGCAACAGTTTCTTCCTTCTGTTGTAGAGTTTATTACCACCAGATTGGCTTCCTTTTTTGGAAGAGAGAGTCTTGGTTCTGTTGGGTATGGCTCATTCCATGCATTTATGTACATGTTTGTACAGTGCATCGGTGTATGATTCGCCAGTCATGCATCTATTTTCCAGTGACATGGGTGCTGCAAAGTTAGCCACCTCTGTTTTTAGGAGCCCAAAGTCAACTTTGGAAATGTTTTTCATGGTGGTTACCTTTGCAGGGGGTGTGGGTGAGATGTGGATTTCCATGGTGATTAATTTGTGGTCGGATCTAACCAGGGAGGAATTGACTATTGGTGTAGAGCAACAGTTGCCCATTTTAGTAATAACCATGTTGCTTCCTCTAGTGAGGGTAAGAATGAGCTGGTCCAGGGCACTGGAAATTGATGAATTCCAGGAAGCATTGGGCCAGTGTATTGGTGCATGAGTAGTTATCCCAGTTGATGGAGAGGTAGTTGAAGTCACCTAGTATGAGAGTGTTTGGCTGGACCCTGATAGTTTCCAGGTGCTTAGGAATGTGGCGTGAGAGTCTTGGGGACATGGTTGGGGACCTATAGCAGACTATGGCCTGAATTGCCATCTTACTCAATGTTAGTTGTACCTGAAGTATCTCAGATGCGTTATGCTGGGCTACTAGTCTGGAGGTGTGCATATCCTTTATGAATATGGAGATACCACCACCTTTGGAGCTTCGATTCCTGCAACCTGTGGGTATAAGGATCTGTATCGGATCCGAGCCGGCAACTTTTTTTCTAGCATCTGCTCTAAGTTCCGAGCTCCTCCCCTTACCCATAATGCCCTACCATCTCCTAACCAGGGAGGAATTGACTATTGGTGTAAAGCAACAGTTGCCCATGTTAGTAATAACCAGGTGAAAGATGTTGCTTCCTCTAGTGAGGGTAAGAATGAGCTGGTCCAGGGCATTGGAAATTGATGAATTCAGATCTTGTTTGCCGCGCCAGTAGTGTGCATCATGGTCTCCTTTGCTCTGAGCTCAGGGATAGTAAGTGGTATTATTTCTGGTATCTAGTGTGTGTTTGAGTGAATGTTTTCCCTTCCTCTTCTTTAGTGTCTCATTTGTTTGTCGGTGTCAAAAAAAAAAATTTTGTAGAGAGTAGTAGTTAGGCCTGCCCTTCCCCTACCTGTGTTTGTGTGTGGTGTTTCTGGTAGGTAGTGTTTGTACTTTTGGGTGCAGGACTATGGCTGATCAGCCGAAGCCTGTTTTCAAAAAATGTACAGAGTGTGGCCATAAGCTCTCCCCGGCTGATGGTCACACTCTGTGTGTAATTTGCTTGGGAGTGGCACATTTGTCCACTCAATGTGCTACCTGTTCCGGTTTTAATCTGAGGGTCCTTAGGGATTGGAAGGCCAAGCAAGTAGCCAAAGGCCTTCTCCCTGCTGCCATGCTGGAATCTGCCTTGGCCTCAGTCTCTAGTGTTCTACCTCCCACCCAGACAGGGACTCAACCTCCATCTTTTTCTGGTGATGGGTCTTCTAAAGACAAATCTACAGTCAGTGTGGCTGACAAGTAAAAGGAAAAAGAAAAAGAGAAAGAAAGAGAAAAAGGTAAAGAAAGGTGCAGAGAGGATAGGGAGAAGAGGAAGGACAGACATCGTAAGAGATCCCCAGACAGGGAGCTCTTTCTCAGTCTCCCTTCTAAGACCATGAGGCATGTTTCTCCACAGCTCCGGTCTCCTCGTTTCTCACCGGAGCCATTGGAACATTCATACCCGAGGCCTTCCTCCCCATTGTGCAGACCAGCCAGATCTGAGTCGGTGGCCTCTTCGAGATCGACTCAGAGCCTGTCGGACATGGACATGGACAGGATGATGTGGAGATTCATTCAGACCCAAATTCAGATGGGAGTCTTGCCAGGCCCCTCTCCCTCTGGAAGGGTGACCTCCATGCCTCTTTTTCACCCCATCTCTCCTTCCTCAATCTGTGCTTTGGCTTTGGGGCTCTTGGATCTGAGGTTTTTTGGAGCTGGTAGCTCAGCGCCAACGGTTCCTCCAACCTCGACTCCGGCTGTTACCTTGAGTTCCTCGGATCCGACTTGCTCGGATCTGATTGACTCTCGGAGCCGCGGACAAGGAGTTGGACCCAGGGCAATGGATTCTTCAGCTCTGACCTTTTTGGATACGATCCATTCCCTCGGTCCTCAGGCTACCCTGGCTTCAGCTCCGGTCTCTGCTTCAGATCCAGGGAGGGCCTCTCCCTCGGCCTTCGAAGTGGTGGAGAGGGTTCTGTCCCAGGGATTGAGACCCCAGCCCATCCCCTTGGATACCACCCAGGCCACCCTGGATTTGGTGATGACTCCCTTCATCCTGTCTCAGGGACAGCCCCTGCCAGAGGATCCCCAGGTTAATTTCCCTGAGGAAACCCCTGCGGCTCACGAATCTCCTTCTGAAAGTCCCACTGAAGAAGGTCACCATAAGTGCAAGTGCAAAAGGAGGCACTTGGACTCCCCCGAGTCCCTCACTATGGACACTGACTTAGATGAAGGAGAAGGTTCCCCCAGGTCACCTCCCAAAGATGTCTCCTTCAGAGAAATTATGGAGATCCTGCACCAGAGGGGAGGTTGGTCAGCCCCAAATCCTTCTGGGGATGAGTCAGTGTTCCTGGAGACCTTTGGCATGGGCCCATCTACTTCCTGGGTGTCCCCACCAGCGGACCCCATGGTGGACCTCATCACCACGAGGGCATGGAAGGAGCCTGACACCATAGAGCCCATCCCCAAATGCCCTGACAAGTTTTTATCTCCCCCTTCCGACAGACAACCTTAGTCGAAAAGAGCCCCAGTTGATGCTATGTTGGTTGCAGCGGCCACAAAGAAAGAACTAGCACAGGAGAGTTCCTCAGTCCACCCTCCAAACAAGGAGTCCAGGTTGGTGGATAGGTTTGGGAACCGCATCTATTCCTCAGCGACCTTTTCAATCCGTGAGCTGAATTATTTGGCACATGTGATTCAGCTTCAGCGAGACCTTGCTTTGGAATTTGCTGAGTCTCCCCCAGAGTCTTTATCGCCATAGGACAGACAGTTGTTCTCAGCAAAAATGCCTACTCTAATGTCAGTCTCAAACACGTCGATGTGACTCCTTTCACATGCCACAGAAGGAGCAGCTAGGGTGGCTGGAACAGGCATAGCCATGAGGCGTCATGCCTGGCTCAGGTTGTGTCAATTCGTGGACCATTTCAAGGCGTCATTTATCAACGCTCCCTATGACAGTTCTTCCCTTTTTGGGAAGACAGTAAGTGACACACTTGTCCTGAGCGAAAAGGACGGGAAGAATTTGTCTGCCTTCTGAGTCTGCTTCTCTAACCCTCAATGGTCCTTCTCTAGGAATCAAAGAGGGCAGAAGAAGATGTGGTTTCAAAAATCTCAGTTTTCCCAGGATTCTCAGGACAACTTTTCCCCCAGAGGCAGAGGGGGTCCCAGGAATTTTGGGTCTAGGGAACCTTTTTCTGATAGACCTGGTCAGCATCCCTGAGGGGTTGCCCGACTGTCCTACTCTGGAGGCAGTCGGGGGACGATTGTCATTACACCCAGTGGCATGGGAGTCCATTACGACAGATCACTGTGTTTTACAGATAATATCCAGAGGTTACTCTAGCCCATTTGTTGCCCCTCCAAATATTACAAAACACCTCCTGGATATTCCACCAACTCACAGGGAGGCCGCAGCTCTAGAGGTTTCAAAGCTGCTTCTCAAACGAGCTATTGAACAGGTCCCCCCAATCAGTCCGGGTCAGGCGTCTACTCAAGGTTCTTTTTGGTGCGAAAAAAGACGGGTGACCTCAGGCCCATTGTAGAGCTGTCAACATTAAACCTGTCGGTAGCCAAACAGAAATTTTGGATGGTCACCCTACAGTCCATTCTACCTTATCTCCGAGAGTGCTATTGGATGCGCTCGTTAGACCTCCAGGATGCTTACTACCACATCAAAATACACAGAAGCGCCAGGAGGTTTCTGCACTTCCGGCTGGGAGCCAGTCATTTTCAGTTCAGAGTCCTACCCTTTGGTCTCACCACAGCCCCCGGGGTGTTCGCCAAGGTAATGGCAGTTGTAGCGGCTCACCTGAGGCTTTATGGTATTTAGGCGTTCTCATATCTGGATGATTGGCTCTTCGCTGCACCCAACAAGCATCACTTGCGTCTGGCCCAAGATTATTTTATTCAGTTGGCAGATCTACTGGGAATTACATTCAGTGTTCACAAATCCCAATTGCAACCAGTAAAAGTTCTAGACTTCATTGGGGCATGGCTAGACACTTTGCAGATGAAGGTATTCTTAACTCCAGACAGGATCCTACACCTCAGGTGCCACATAGCTCAGATAGCAAACTCCAAGTCTCTAAAGGTGAGCGAGGTTCTCCGGGCTCTGGGCTCCATGGCTGCCGCCATATCGATTCTCCCTTGTGCACACCTTCACATGTGGGTTTTTTAATGGACTCTGGCTGTTTAATGATCTTGACTAGACCTGCCCATGGAATTTCCGATCAAGATCAGTCATGTCTGCAGGACATCTCTTTTTTGGTGGTTAAGTTCACCGGAGATATCAGAAGGACGCCCCTTCACGTCATCTCCAGTCCAAGCCACAATGGCCACGGACGTCTCCCAACTCGGGTGGGGGAGACACTGTTTGGGAAGGACAGTCCAAGGCACGTGGTCCCAGTCAGAGACCAAGTTGCACATACATTTTCTAGAGATGAGGGCAGTGCTTTTAGCGTTGGAAGCCTTTCACACAGTCCTCCCTCTCGGATTGATTGCAGTTCATTCAGACAACATGTTGGTTGTCTGGTATATCAACACGCATGGGGGAACCAGATGCTACCCCCTATGTCACGAGGCCATGAGAGTGTGGGAATGGACAATTTCCACCGGTCGGTTTCTGATAGCAGTGCACATCCTGGGGTGCTCCAATATTTTAGCAGATAGATTGAGTCGGGCCATTCTGATGCCGTATGAGTGGTCTCTGAAACAGTCAGTAGCGGAGGAGATCTTCCTTGCATGGGGTCAGCCTTGCTGCGATCTCTTTGCATCTCCTTCCAACATGAAGTGCAAGTTCTTTGCTATGATTCCCTCACCAGGGGAAGTCCCCAGAGATGCTCTAGTCCATGATTGGCCCCCTGGGCTTCTGTATGCTTATCCACCATTGCCACTCATTCCGAAGTTTCTTCAGAAAGCTTACCAACTACGGTGCAAAGTGATCCTCATTGTCCCATTCTGGCCTCGTCAGGTTTGGTTCCCATTCCTTTAGTCTCATCTGTTAGCTCCCCTATGGGTTCTGGATCCCTGCCCGGATCTAATCTCCCATCCGTCGGGGGCATGTCCGCCCGATCTGGGCAGCCTCAAGCTGACAGCGTGGTTACTCCAGTTACATTAATTGCCAGGACTCCCGGTCTTTCATCCCCGGTAAAATCCATTCTGGTGGCTTCTCTTAAAGACTTCACTAGGAAACTTTATTGCAGTAAATGGAAGCGCTTTTCCATTTTGGCCTCACAGAGAAAAATAGATCCCTTTACAGCTCCTGTTCCAGCGGTGTTGGATTTCCTGTCTGGCATCTTTCAGCAAAGAGCTAGTTCCTCCACAGTGAAAGTACAATTGGGAGCCATTTCCAGTTTTCATGTTGGTGAAAACAACATGGCCTTAGCATCCTGTAGGCTGTGTAAGGCTTTTCTTAAAGGTACTTTTCTGTTACGTCCACCTGTCAAGGATCCAGTGCCTCCATGGGACCTTACTTTTGTTTTACAGGCATTGGTGGCTCCTCCTTTTGAACCTGCAGCTTTGGTGGACTTGAAATTTTTGTCCTGGAAGACGGCTTTCCTAGTCGCCATGACATCTGCTAGGAGAGTTTCTGAGCTTCAAGCTCTGTCTGCCATGCCTCCGTATTTGGTCTTCTATAAGGATAGGGTCTCCCTCTGTACTAATCCTTCCTTCTTACCTAAAGTGGCATCTGAAGCAAACATAAACCAGTCCATTAATCTGCCCGTTTTCTTTCCTAACTTCCAAAATAAAGGTGAATACAAACTCCATTTGTTAGATGTTCATAGACAGCTTCATTTTTATCTTCATAGAACGAAGTCTTTCTGCAAGTCTGACCAATTGTTTGTTTCCTTTACCAAAGCATTTATGGGAAAAGCTATTTCTAAAGTTTAATAGTTAAAAACAAACACCGCTGAGCAAAACAATGGAGGATTGCAGTCTCATTTAAATCACAAGTAGCTCCTAAATCCAATAGCCAATGATGTAAATAATCCAAGTGCAGGCGAGGTATGTAAAAAGCAGGTTTATTGATAAAAAGAGGTGAGCGCTTTCGCATGAGCTTCTTCAGACCTATACAACTAAACTGTCTGTAAACATCAGTTTAAAAAGCCAAAATGGCGCCAAAATCCTGTCCATTATTTAAAGGTACATGGCTCATTAAAAATATCATGTAAAAAAGTCATATATAAAATTCCTATACACCATCATAAAACAGTACGGCATTTCAAAACAAAGCCATTCATATTCATATCCATTATTGGAATAAATAAATCAAAAGTATGTGTGACAGATGGGGGGGGGGGGAATTTTAGTAACATAACTATCAAAACATTGACAGAGCATCTATGCATATAAAGGTTCAAAAAGACCCTACTGGCCACAAGGTAAAAACTCTTCATAGCCTCTTAACATCTTTTGGACAATAACCTTCTTGATTTCAGCAGAGGTCAGGGGAACCCTTCCATTGAGACCTGGGGTGATATCTGCCCTAAACTTAATAATCCAATGGATTTCCCTGGTCTCTGTATAATTGTTAATGTCCCTCTCCTGTATGTCCTTGAGATCTGTTCCAAGATCCTGAACTTAAAACGATGCTCTTGACCTTTGTCATTAGTGTGTTTGGATAGTGCATTATGTGTAGTACCTCTCCTTGTGTGGTATACATGCTCACGAATCCTATCCCTCAGTGTCCTATTGGTCTTGCCTACATAGTAGGCTGGACAGACTGTGCAGCAGGCTAGGTAAACTACATCTCTGGACATACAATTGCCCTCGTCCTGATGTAGTAAATACCCGAACCATATGGATATCGGAAGACAGGGTCGGTTTCTATATATGGACAAAAATTGCATTTGTCGCATGTGGTCATGTAGGGACCCAACAAAGCAGGTGGATCATTATGGACCCTTGGGTAGCAGAGCAAACTCTTTAAGTTCTTTTTATTTCGGTAAACGAATCTAGGTCGAGTACCTGTAAGGCTCTTAATAGTTGGGTCAACTGATAAAACGTGCCAATGCTTAGAGAAAATATCTTTAAGTGTACCTACATCCCTGGTGTAAAAAATGGGAAATGCAATTCCATTGTCCATATTTGAACCGCCCTCTTGGCTATCCAAGCCATCACTGGCCTCTCCCGCGTATATTTCAACAGCACCATCTGAGAAATATGGTTTCGCTCTGTCTATCCTCAGATCTGCAATGCCCGCCATCCCTCTGGAGATATCTAAGTGGTCATAGCCACGTTCCCTCAATTTGCTGCTAAGGTCTCCTAATTCACTTGCCAGATGACTGTCTAGGGGTGTATATCTAGACATCCGCATTGATTGTCCCTTCACTATGTTCTTGTATACATAGCCAGGATGCATGCTCGAACGATGCAGCAGTGTATTCCTATAGCAGGTCTTGCGATAAACACCCGTGTTGACTATCCCACAGGGTAATTTATCAACAAAGACATCTAAAAAAGGAATAGTGGTCTTCGACCAATCCATAGTAAACTTCAGAAAGGTGACAGACATGTTGATCTGTGTAAAAAAGGACTCTAATTGTATTGTAGAGCCACTCCACACAAGGAAAAGATCATCCACAAAACGCCTATAGAATGGTACTGACTCCTGAAACAAACTATTCTGAAACAAGAAGCTATGTTCCCACTCTGCCATCACCAAGTTGGCGTAGCTATTGGCACAGGAAGTGCCCATAGCTACGCCATCCTTCTGCAGAAAAATCTTGTCATGGAAACAAAAAAGATTGGATTCTAAAATAATAGCCAACAACATAAGAATCAAATCAACATCATACTTCAGAGGGAGGTCGGTTCTCCTCAGATATGCACCTACCATTGCTCTACCTTCCTCATTGGGTATAACCGTAAATAAGGACTGAACGTCCATGGTGACCCATATGAGGTCTTCAATTCCAGAACAAGTGTTGATATATTGGTAGAAATCCAACAAAAACTGTCTGGTATCCTTAAGAATGAACCTATTGGCATCAACCAATGGTCCATATATAGAAACCGACCCTGTCTTCCGATATCCATATGGTTCGGGTATTTACTACATCAGGACGAGGGGCAATTGTATGTCCAGAGATGTAGTTTACCTACCCTGCTGCACAGTCTGTCCAGCCTACTATGTAGGCAAGACCAATAGGACACTGAGGGATAGGATTCGTGAGCATGTATACCACACAAGGAGAGGTACTACACATAATGCACTATCCAAACACACTAATGACAAAGGTCAAGAGCATCGTTTTAAGTTCAGGATCTTGGAACAGATCTCAAGGACATACAGGAGAGGGGACATTAACAATTATACAGAGACCAGGGAAATCCATTGGATTATTAAGTTTAGGGCAGATATCACCCCAGGTCTCAATGGAAGGGTTCCCCTGCGACCTCTGCTGAAATCAAGAAGGTTATTGTCCAAAAGATGTTAAGAGGCTATGAAGAGTTTTTTACTTTGTGGCCAGTAGGGTCTTTTGTACCTTTATATGCATAGATGCTCTGTCAATGTTTTGATAATTATGTTACTAAAATTTTTTCCCCCTCCCCCCCCCACCATCTGTCACACATACTTTTGATTTATTTATTCCAATAATGGATATGAATATGAATGGCTTTGTTTTGAAATGCCGTACTGTTTTATGATGGTGTATAGGAATTTTATATATGACTTATTAACATGATATTTTTAATGAGCCATGTACCTTTAAATAATGGAAGGGATTTTGGCGCCATGTTGGCTTTTAAACTGATGTTTACAGACAGTTTAGTTGTATAGGTCTGAAGAAGCTCATGCAAAGCTCACCTCTTTTTATCAATAAACCTGCTTTTTACATACCTCGCCTGCACTTGGATTATTTACATCATTGGCTATTGGATTTAGGAGCTACTTGTGATTTAAATGAGACTGCAATCCTCCATTGTTTTGCTCAGCGGTGTTTGTTTTAACTATTTATCTTTGAGCTTGTTGCTCCATTGAGCATTCACTCCACTGGTCCTCTTTATTCATTATAGATTCTTAGAGCTTATCTGAACCAGTGGAGGCATGATTGGAGGAGATTCGACCTCTATTGAGCTGCCGTGATACTCCATCTAGCACCAAGGAAGTACCGATGACATCATGTCCGCCTTTGGACCGCTTTGCAGACTGCTTGCACTGGAATGAATCCATTGGCGCCATTCAGAAGAGGATGTTGGCTCAGCCCCCACTAGTACCTTGGATTATGATCGTGAAGGGCTAAATCGAGCAGTGGAACGGTTGGAGCAGGATTTGTTCAAACTAAAGCGCATGCAAACCCAGAGACAGCATTTCGAGGTTTGCTTACAGCGCCGGCTGGTGCCCAGAGGACTAAGGGTATTGAAGATGCCGACAACTGGCACCTCTACCCGAGCTATTGTATGATTGGCAACAGCTTAATATTGAGGTAAGCCTCAAATATTTGAAACTTATGAATGCTTTTTTCTCCGCTAGAGGAGAAACTTAAAGAAGATGTCAGGAAGCGAAGAATGAGATACTCAATGTGTTTCGGTCTCTGTAGACCATACCTTATCTGTTTTGTTGGACAATGTTACGGTTTATGAGCCGCCTTCTGAATCAGAAAAGGCCAAGTTGCAGGACTCAACGGATTTCCGTCTGGGCAACATCTTCACTTGGCCCAGGCACAATGATTACAACAACAGCAACAATACAAACAGTGCATTCCGGCAGGCCTCCGCAACTTGTACCTCTTCCTCCATCACCACAGGGAATACCAGTGACTCAGGGAACACGGACCGTGCTCCCAATAGAGATGCAATCGATGTAGGCACGGTTGAACTTCCTGGCTCATGCCTGGACAACGATCACACTGGCTCCAACAGCAACATTGGCCCAGCCATCCCCACAGACCAAGCTGGTCGTGCAGATACCGCTGCCAACGCTGTACCCATCGGAACGGACTCTGTGCTGGAGCCGACAGCTACCACCGACTTGGATGCCAATGCTGATTCAGTAAGAAGGGCTGAATCTTTAGTCAGCAGGGCTGAACCAACTGTCCCGCCTCTTGAACCAGTCGTTAGGGAGGAAAGTTTCCTCCTATGCATCGGTAGAGATCCTGATGGACGGGATCCCATTTCCCTTGGATTCCACTTTTCACCATTCTCCCTCCAGAGGGATGGCAGACACCCTTTTCCCATCAGGGTGCCTACGAACAGGAGAAGTCGCTCCAGAATGCCAAGGGGAGGTACAAGAGGAAACTTCGCCGATCGCCCATCCAACCGGACAATCAAGAAAATGTGGGAGGGAAGCATTAGGACTCGTGTTCAATTTGTCCAGTCATGTTTTGACTGAACATGAGTCACAAGTCCTCTCTAAGGGTCTCACTTTTATTCCAACCTCAGATAGTAGATACGAAGAGACTTTAAGAGACTTTAAGCTTTTGTCAGGAATTTGTCCCTGAAGGTTTTCTTCAACAGCACAGAGATGAAGGCTAATACCACTGTGTTTAGGACACCTAGTACATTCCTCCCTCCGATACACCCTCTGGTTGCAGCATATAGCAAACTGGTAGAAGATGAGATATATAGGTTGAATGGGTCAGAATCTGGCAACAGGAGAAGGAAATATAACCTCAGCCTTATACAACGAGGGCCTTGGACTCCCTACGTAACAACAGGGAGATTATTATCCCACCGCAGACAAAGGAGGTGGGATTGTAGTTTTGACATGGACAGGTATAATAATGATATGCTACTAATGTTGGCTGATGACAAGTTTTATGTTCCTATTACCAATGATAGGGTGGACAGCATCATTGAGAGCATACGCCCATATTATTTGGTCTTTTGATAATGGTGTTATTGATACTTCTCTATATGAATTTTTCAATGTGGTTCATCCCCTATTACCTACCATTCAGGGTCTCCCAAAGATCCATAAGGATTCACTACATCCACCTCTTAGACCCATAGTTGCAGGGAGAGGGTGGTCAACTGAACCCCTGTCACTTTTTGTTGAGGCACAACTCAGACCATTGGTTGATGCCAATAGGTTCATTCTTAAGGATACCAGACAGTTTTTGTTGGATTTCTACCAATATATCAACACTTGTTCTGGAATTGAAGACCTCATATGGGTCACCATGGACGTTCAGTCCTTATTTACGGTTATACCCAATGAGGAAGGTAGAGCAATGGTAGGTGCATATCTGAGGAGAACCGACCTCCCTCTGAAGTATGATGTTGATTTGATTCTTATGTTGTTGGCTATTATTTTAGAATCCAATCTTTTTTGTTTCCATGACAAGTTTTTTCTGCAGAAGGATGGCGTAGCTATGGGCACTTCCTGTGCCAATAGCTACGCCAACTTGGTGATGGCAGAGTGGGAACATAGCTTCTTGTTTCAGAATAGTTTGTTTCAGGAGTCAGTACCATTCTATAGGCGTTTTGTGGATGATCTCTTCCTTGTGTGGAGTGGCTCTACAATACAATTAGAGTCCTTTTTTACACAGATCAACATGTCTGTCACCTTTCTGAAGTTTACTATGGATTGGTCGAAGACCACTATTCCTTTTAGATGTCTTTGTTGATAAATTACCCTGTGGGATAGTCAACACGGTGTTTATCGCAAGACCTGCTATAGGAATACACTGCTGCATCGCTCGAGCATGCATCCTGGCTATGTATACAAGAACATAGTGAAGGACAATCAATGCGGATGTCTAGATATACACCCCTAGACAGTCATCTGGCAAGTGAATTAGGAGACCTTAGCAGCAAATTGAGGGAATGGCTATGACCACTTAGATATCTCCAGAGGGATGGCGGGCATTGCAGATCTGAGGATAGACAGAGCGAAACCATATTTCTCAGATGGTGCTGTTGAAATATACGCTGGAGAGGCCAGTGATGGCTTGGATAGCCAAGAGGCGGTTAAAATATGGACAATGGAATTGCATTTCCCATTTTTACACCAGGGATGTAGGTACACTTAAAGATATTTTCTCTAAGCATTGGCACGTTTTATCAGTTGACCCAACTATTAAGAGCCTTACAGGTACTGACCTAGATTCGTTATCGGAATAACAAGAACTTAAAGAGTTTGCTCTGCTACCCAAGGGTCCATAATGATCCACCTGCTTTGTTGGGTCCCTACATGACCACATGACAAATGCAATTTTTGTCCATATATAGAAACCGACCCTGTCTTCCGATATCCATATGGTTCGGGTATTTACTACATCAGGACGAGGGCAATTGTATGTCCAGAGATGTAGTTTACCTAGCCTGCTGCACAGTCTGTCCAGCCTACTATGTAGGCAAGACCAATAGGACACTGAGGGATAGGATTCGTGAGCATGTATACCACACAAGGAGAGGTACTACACATAATGCACTATCCAAACACACTAATGACAAAGGTCAAGAGCATCGTTTTAAGTTCAGGATCTTGGAACAGATCTCAAGGACATACAGGAGAGGGACATTAACAATTATACAGAGACCAGGGAAATCCATTGGATTATTAAGTTTAGGGCAGATATCACCCCAGGTCTCAATGGAAGGGTTCCCCTGCGACCTCTGCTGAAATCAAGAAGGTTATTGTCCAAAAGATGTTAAGAGGCTATGAAGAGTTTTTTACTTTGTGGCCAGTAGGGTCTTTTTGAACCTTTATATGCATAGATGCTCTGTCAATGTTTTGATAGTTATGTTACTAAAATTTCCCCCCCCCATCTGTCACACATACTTTTGATTTATTTATTCCAATAATGGATATGAATATGAATGGCTTTGTTTTGAAATGCCGTACTGTTTTATGATGGTGTATAGGAATTTTATATATGACTTTTTTACATGATATTTTTAATGAGCCATGTACCTTTAAATAATGGACAGGATTTTGGCGCCATTTTGGCTTTTTAAACTGATGTTTACAGACAGTTTAGTTGTATAGGTCTGAAGAAGCTCATGCGAAAGCGCTCACCTCTTTTTATCAATAAACCTGCTTTTTACATACCTCGCCTGCACTTGGATTATTTACATCATTGGCTATTGGATTTAGGAGCTACTTGTGATTTAAATGAGACTGCAATCCTCCATTGTTTTGCTCAGCGGTGTTTGTTTTTAACTATTTATCTTTGAGCTTGTTGCTCCGTTGAGCATTCACTCCACTGGTCCTCTTTATTCATTATATTTCTAAAGTTTCTTTGGCCAGATGGATCACTCTTTGTATTTCACATGCCTACAAAGCAAAAGGTTTATCTTCTCCTGGTATTGTTAAGGCTCACTCTACCAGGTCCATGGCGACTTCTGCTGCCTTTTGGTCTAGGGTGCCTTTGGATGATATTTGTGCAGCAGTGACCTGGGCCAATTCACATACCTTCATTTCCCATTACACATTAGATCTGATTTCGAGGGGTAGAGCATCCTTTGGCTCAGCAGTGCTCAGGAATATCCTTCCATAAGGGCCTCTCAGGATTGGAGTAGCTGGGGACTCTGTCCCACAGTTTGCAGATAAAATGAAGTTAACTACTTCAGATAAAGAAGTTATGTACTCACCATAACGTTCCAACTGAGTAGTTATACTTCATTTTTCTGCAACATTCCCTCCCTCCATCCCGTGGACCTTGTCCTGTCTTTTCAGATTTGGTTTATTGGGCTGAGTTGCTTATGTTTTTAGTTGCAGCAAACTCGATCTGAGGGAAGATAGGAGATGGTAGGGCATTATGGGTAAGGGGAGGAACTCGGAGCTTGGAGCAGATGCTAGAAAAAAAGTTGCCAGCTCAGATCCGATGCAGATCCGTATACCCACAGCTTGCAGAAAAAATAAGTATAACTCCTCAGATGGAACGTTATGGTGAGTACATAACTTCTTTTTTTGATAAGTAAGAGCCAATCACTCAACTATTGCATCATCAGTTTAGTAACATAAGAATGACGTCACAGATATATGCCTAGCCAGCTACAGCAAGCACTCCCTGCATCAACCATGTAGGATAAGTCACAGATGTTAGTGTAGTCAGTGACAAAGATTAGAACAAATGTGCCATTTATGGTGTATTAAATAATATATGTATCTGTATGTGTTAAAAAAACCCAAAGCAGAACAAGATCATCTCATGAAAATGAGCAGTTCAGCAGGCTAGATGTGAAAACAACAAACAAGCTATATGCTAAGCCATTTGCAGGCTTCCCCAATCCCATTGAATGGTATAATAGCTGCCACTGTAGTAAAGTGGCTATCTGCAAATCATGCTTTGAATGTACCATTTGCGGACACACCCATAAATCATCATTATCCTCAAACAGTACTTAAGATGCACAGATGCAACTGCATTACCAACAGACATAGGTGGATCCCATCCGTATCTGCAATTCACTGGGGCTAGTTTGCTTGTAGCCATATACCTGCATATGGAGAAAACCTCCCTGGTAATGATGGACATGTATCCATACGAATGCAAGTTGGGGAAAGCTACCCCCATCCTTTATGTAACTGACATATTGATGTGCACAGACTTTCCCACACAAAAAATAAATGAAATGCATGTTAGATGTTTCACACAGGATACTAGCAACATGGTAGAGTGATAATGAGCAATCTAGTTTAAAAGACCAGACCTCATGATAGCTTAGTTTATTGATAAGTGTAGTCACACAGTTAAACTAACAGTGAGGTTAGCATAGCACAAACAGCTATTAAGTACCATTTGCTCATACATAATTATTAAGGTTCATTGGCATACAGTGTTTTGGAATCATGTCAGCAAACGTCCAAGTAAGTTCAAATTTTCTCAACACATTAACAATAGCTTGACAATCATACCTCTCAACTGTGCAGATTTTTGCATCATATTTTTGGTCTGTTCCTCATAAAATTTGCTGTTTTCTGGCAAATTACTGCGGACTAAAGTCACTATATAATGACAGACACTTGTGTTTCAGATTTTGTGTCCTTCAGAAAATGAATGGTGATGAAAAATGTGTTATTCTAGCAATTCTTAAATGTATAAAAGAATATTTAAAATCTGTCCCTGTTTTGGGGCTTTTGTCCCCCCATTATTTTTGCTTTTTCCAGATTTCTTGAGCTACAAGGTTAAGAGGTGTGCTTGATGTAAGTGTACAGTTCTCTGTGCAAATGTCAAAAAGTTGTCATTGTATGTAGATATGTTGAACATGCTCCTGATGCCAACCAGTAGACTGCTACCACCCTACGTTCGCTACTTTTGAAATGCACTATTGATACATTTTCCTGTCATACCATTGCTGCCTGTGAACTGAGTGCAATTTTCTGAAAGTAGTTTACTTCAAATTTTCCAAGAGTTTCAAGGAAATGTCGACTGAGAGGGGGTTGCAGCATGTCCGAACTCCCAAATAGACCAGCAAGGAGAATCTCTAGATGCTGGCTGCATATGTGACACATGAGTGGAGGATGCGGGCATGCCAGAGGAACTTTATCCAGATTGATGTGTGAAACCAGGCTGCGAGGGAGTTCTGAGGATGTACTGGGATCTATAGGATAAAACAGTGTAAGGATCTTTTCTGTGTGGAAGATTTTCAGTCCATATATCTCTAGTTAATCACTGTATATTAATCAGATCAGACAAAAGTAGTAGAAGTAGCGAACTTAAACTCGTCTTAAGTAAAAAAAAAAAAAATAATAAAAAATATATAATTGTACAGAATTACTAAGTATTCAAAAGTAATCCAAGCAAGTCAGGCAGTCTGTTTCCAGTCAAAAATCCTTTATTAAGTAGTCAAAAATAGTACAGTTGTGTACACTTACCATAAATGTAGATGTTTGAGTGTATTCACTGTTGCAGTCATTACATTTGGGTTATCTGCTTGCAGGTAGCCCTCAGTCGGCCTGATTAACAAAGTCTTGGGTCCTGCATCAGTTGCTGTCCCTTCTTCCATGACGTCAGGTCGTCAGGGGTATAAAACATGCAGCCGACACCATTACATCAGTTTTTTCTAGACTCTGATGTCAGGTGGCCCCCTAATGGGAAGCAATTAAATATAAAAGCACAAAGATATACCTTCAACAAAAAAGCAAATACACCAAAAAGGCTTTTAAGCATAGTAAAGGAAAGTAGAGGTATAGCCAAAATAAGTTAGGGGGCTGGAGGGAGGGTAACCAGGACTGCAACAGTGAATACACTTGAACATGTACATTTATGGTAAGTGTACACAACTGTACTATGTTCTTTGTGTTTCACTGTTGCAGTCATTACATTTGAGTAGATTCCCAAAGCTATGGTTGGGAGGAGGAATTTAGATAGCATTAGGGCCAGCTATAAGGCCCTGCAAGACTGCAGTGGCAAAGCCAGCTCTGGATTTAGAGAAAATTGGCAAATGATAATGCTTGGTGAAATATGTGTAGAACTCCAGGTAGCAGCTTCTAGGATGTCCCTGGTAGGGACGCCTCTGAGAAAGGCTGTAGAGGTAGATGCAGCCCTGGTGGAGTGTGGTCTGATCCCCTGGGGAATAGGTTTTCCATGGTGCTTATAGCAGAAATGAATGCAATGGCTTATCCATTTAGAAATGGTTTGCTTTGAAATAGCCTTCCCCTCTGCCCCTGCAGCAAATGCCACCAGCAGTTGTTCAGATTTCCATTGAGGTTTAGTCCTGTCCAAGTAGAATCTAAGTTGTCTGTGCACATCTAAGGAATGCAGTATCCATTCCCCTTTATTCTGTGGATTGGGAAAAAAGGTTGGCAAATGAATGGACTGATTAAGAGCCACACTGGATACCACCTTGGGCATGAAGGATGGATTGGTTCTGAGGGACACCCTGTCTGCATGAAAGATGATGAAAGACTCCGCTGCCATAAGGGCCTGTAATTCAGATACCCTTCTAGTTGAAGTGATTGCTAAAAGGAAAGCTGTTTTCCAAGAAAGAAATTTTAAGTCTGCCATAGCAGCTGGCTCAAAAGGAGGTAGAGTGAGTTTCTCCAAGACAAAGTTAAGGTCTCAGGCTGGGGTTTGAGCTCTCCTGGGTAGTCTCAAATTGTTGGCTCCTCTGAGGAACTGCTTGAGCAGTGGATGAGAGAAGAGGGGAGGTTCTGTGTTATAATGAGCTGAAATGGCTGAGGAGTGGATTTTAATGGAGGAAAAAGACAGGCCCTTGTGAAGCATCTCAGTTAAGTATTGTAAAATCTGAGGTAAATTGGGTGCTGCTGTGCTCATCCCTTGAGACTGGTCCCAGGCACAGAATCTTTTCCATTTTTCAGCATAAGATTTTCTAGTACTAGGCGTCCTTGCGTCTAAAATGATATCCATCATATGTTTGCTGAGGGATGGTAAAGGAAAGATTAAGTAATTAGCCAGGCTGCAAGGTTCAGTGTTAGAAGCTGAGCGTGCAGAATCTGGTTCTCCTGCTGAGACAGCAGGGAAGGAGTCTGAGGCAGGTGCCATGGAGATAACCGTGACACACTGCGCAGGAGGGGGTACCAGCATTGGTGTGGCCAGTCTGGAGCAATGAAAATCATCCTTGGTTTGTCCTGTTTGATTTTTACTAGTACTTTGGAGAGCAGAGGCAGAGGGGGAAAGGCATAGACTGATAGGTTTTTCCAGCCGAAGGACAGAGCATCCACTTTCCAGGCTTGTTTGTGGGGTGTCCTTGTGCAAAATTTGTCCAATTGGTAGTTCTTGGGAGAGGCAAACAGGTGTATATCTGGGCTCCCCATTTGCTTGTCAACATGTTGAAAATCCTTGGTTCCAGTTTCCACTCGTGTGGGTTCATGAGGTTTCTGCTTAGTCCATCTGCCAGTGTATTTAATTTTCCTGGCAGGAATTGATCTTGTAGGTGCACTTGGTAGCTCAAGGCTGTGTTCCACAATGCCATGGCTAGTCTGCAGAGGGGGTAAGAATGTGTACCCCCCTGCTTGTTTATGTACCACATAACAGTGGTGTTGTCCGTCTTTACCATTAGTTGTCCTGGAAGAATGTGGTCCTTGAAGGCTGTCAGAGCATTCTGTACAGCTAACATTTCTTTTTGATTGATATGCAGGTGCATTTAACTTGGGTTCCATTTGCCCTGAATGCACTTCCCTGCCAGGTGAGCCCCCCATGCATAGTCTGATGCATCTATTGTTAGGGTTTGGGCAGCAGGGGATGGTGTGAAAGGTAGTCCCTTGTTTTGGTGGCAGGCCTCTGCCCACCAAAGGAACTCTAGGCGTAGGCAAGGTATGATAGGAATCATTGTTTCCAGGTCTTGAGAATGTTGACACCATAGGCTTTTTAGATACCACTGTAGTTTCCTCATATGCCGTCTTGCATATGGAATTAGAAGAATGCAATTATTAACTTTTACTGACATCAGTATGGAGCAAGAAAAAGTTTCCTCAATGGGTTACTTAGCTTTAGTTGAAGACTTTGGTTCTGAAACTCGAAAACGAAAATTTCAGGAGTCGGCTGACCAGCACTTGTGAACTGCTTCTGCTGCAGGCACTGCATGGCAAGAAAGACTGGGGTAATGGCATCGGTTGCATGTTTTATACCCCTGATGACTTGACGTCATGGAAGAAGGGACAGCAACCGACGCAGGACCCAAGACTTTGTTAATCAGGCCTACTGAGGGCTACCTGGAAGCAGATAACCCAAATGTAATGACTGCAACAGTGAAACATGAAGAACATCCTTTATTAAGTACACAGATGCACAGATCTGGCATTGATGCGACTGTCTTCACCACAGGGACCGGAATAAACATCAGAACAGGATTGCAGACATTTTACTCCAGCCCCCGAATGCCTACAGTAAGTGCCATAATCCACACCTTAACAAATGGCAATTGCTGTCATCATTGACTGAACATATGTCATGAGCTGAAGTAGGGTCAATGGATATCCTATAGATAGATAGATAAATATATGTCTGTTAATATCAATAGGGTAATTGTAATTAAAATAAAATGTTTTTATTTAAATATTGATGGTCATCTAACTGCACATACTGAAATTATCCACACATTACTTGGGCCAGATAAGCAGGTATGCAGGATAAAGTATCAGCATATGTTATTAAAGACTACTAATATTTGACACATCCCATTAAGAGTGCTAGTCATTAAAAAAGTTGTTCAATCATGAAGAGTATTGTGATATCCATTATCTCAACTGATCAAGCAACATTGCAATGTAAATGGAAGTTGATTGTATGAAGATTCAAATCTCACTAGTTCATTTATATGTAGAACATTACGGACAAAACATTTTAATTTTCTTGATATAATACGAGTTTGTTGCATGGTTGTGTACCGAGTTAATAAAGTAAACTGTACATGTACTCTGTAAAGGCTGAAAAGCTGAGGCGTTAGAGGAGTTATATAGATATGCTGCTTAAAGTCTGCGTAACAGAATTTTACCATACGATGCTGTGTTTGCTTTGAAAAATTTGGAAGGACATTTTATCGTGTGCACCAGCAATTTTAAACCAGCCGTCTATGGTGCAGAGACTGTGATTATATTGGACATTTGTTTTTTATTAAATATCTGGAAAGGTAATCACTGGCTTTTTCTTTTTGTGGTGAACTTCTATTTGAGTTCTGCTGGTGAAGTAATCTGCTCACATGTTTAATTTTTGGAGTGGATTCTCACCTACACAGTATAGGCTGCTGATAACTAAACATTTCGTCATTATCCACAGTCCTTTGAAAATGTACCATTTGAAGTACTTTCTTTACAGTGATGGATGTGTAGCTCCCTTTCAGTGATCATGGAATGATAAAATATGTAAGCTTTGTCTTAAATGTCCAGTAATAAGTATTCACATGCAATACTTCTTTACTAAGTTAGAAAAGTGCAACATCAATGCAAGCCACCATGCATTTGATATTACTGAGCCTTGTAATCAGAGTTGATTTACAGCAAATTTGGAAATGTAATCCCTAAACTATTAGTTGATGGCTTAGTACTGTAGGTGGTGTCAGTAACTACTCTTACTTGCTTTGTGTTTTTAGGTTTGAATCCTTCAGTCATTTAGTTCCTGTTATGGCCAGTTTGTTGTCTGTTAAATACTGAGACATGTTTGTTACTTATAACATATGCAAGGTAATGTCTGTGTTGTAATATAAGGTTCTTTTATACCATGGATGACTGTGTATTTCTTTGTCATTCACAATTTTTCAAGATAGTTCCACACCATTTATGTAGTTACCATGGATATCCTTCTGATTCTATTGCAACTTCTGTTGAAAACAAAATATGTTTGCTCAACATTAAATGTTAATTAATAAATATTCACATATAGTAATTTTTGTGTGTGTTAGAAAAATGTGTGAACATTACAGGGGAACCGTGCATTCCATTTGAATGACTATTATAATCACACTTGATTTACAGTAACTCTGGATATGTACTTCCTTAGCACTCTAAGTAATGTAAATGACTGAGATCCAACTTCTTTGGTGTTTGTGTGCTCAAAGCCTACATAGGAAACTCTTGCAATGTGCAGGATACATTTATGCATATTTCTTTACTTGCAGCTTATTTAAGGTAATCTTTTGTGTTGTTTTATCTTATCCACTTATTGTGGGGATATCAGTGCTTTTCAGTCATGTCCGTAATTTGTAAATTGTAGGATGTTGTAGGCTAGTCTGATGTTGCTTGAGGCCAACATCTGTTCACATAACACAGCTCAGCATATGCCATTTAGATTTATTACATGACAGAAATTTACAGAGTCAGGAACATCCCTATCTATGTCACATCATTCTATATATATATATATATGTCAGTGTACATATGTGCATCTATATCTATCTATCTATATATATATATATATATATATATATATATACTGTGTGTATGCATATCTATATGTGTATTTGAATGCATATACATATGAGTAGAGATATACATAGAAATATCATTAGTTTTACACACATATTGATTTCTATGTGAATGTAGATATACTGTAGGTATGTCATCATAAGTATATGCACAATCTTACATAAATGTGTGGGTATTTATATTTGTTTTCCTAATTTTTTTGTATATATGTCAAGACATCCTACTTTTTAAACAGTCTACATCTATGATAACATTAATATTTATATATTTGTATACAGTTGTCCACTTTTGTGGCATTTGTCCTTTATGTGCTGTGTACTGTGTAACAGTAATTACAATTTGCATTTATTTTTGGAGTATACACTGTAACACTGTAAAGCTCATCCTCCAATATTCAATATGCAAATCACACCAAACATGTTTAACATCTATCTGTCTAGACTGACCGTCTAAAAAAACTCCACCTATACTCTGTCGCATATCGTCTACTCAGAGGCGATCTCTGCTTAACATACAAGGCCATGTAAAACCCAGAGCTGATGGACATGCTACACAAAGAAATCCCAAATCCCTCAGAGACACACGTTCCAGGGATCTAAACCTTGTCATCACAATGAACAAAACATGCTGGAGGGGTAGGTTCCTGACCCAGAGACTACCCAGTCTCTGGAATAGACTGTCCATACATGTCAAGCAGAGCGCCTCTTTGGCCCTCTTCAAAAGTAACCTTGATATTTGGATGGGAGATAGGAGATTCACCCCGGGGATGACGTCAGTCGCCCTGCTAGACAGGGGTCCAGGGAAGTAAATACTGTGGGAAGAAATATTCAGGGAATTGTTATGGCTAGGCTTGTATAGGCCATAGCCTGATACCAACCTATGGTTCTTATGTAAAATGTGCACAATACTAATTTTGTCATTCTTCTGATATTACATTGGGCACGTCTCACATATTATCCAAAGGTCAACTCATATATCATTACACATGAGTAGACAGGGCACATGAAATGCCATGCTTGAATTGCATAGTCACAAACCACAGATACTTGAATTCCATTGACTTCTTCTCATGTTGTAGAGAAAAAGTAGCTAGGATGGTAGGGTACTAGAGTTTGGTATGAACATAGGTGAATGCCATAGGTTTGAATCTAGCTTCTGTTCACTTCTTGTCAGCTATTCTACTCTGTACGATACAGCTGTATTCTCAAATAAATGTCTTTCAGTAAAAAACTGTTGCCTGGGCTTGTATGCCACTGCTTGATAATGTGGATAGTTTATGCTAGCTACATTTTGAACTGGGTTAATGTAACATTAAATGCCTTTTACCACATAACACAACATCACTGTTGTCAAGTGATATGTCTTCTCATTTTATTCATAACGATTCTGAGGAATGTGCTTGTAACTCACACTGTACATCAAGCAGATGCACAGACTTGAGGAATGGTGAAGGGAGAAAAGTATATGCTATTATCTTCAGCTTTGTTTTTCCCCTGTAGGACCATTAGCATGTGTCCACCTCCTATATAAGAATGTCATCCAGATGGCATCCATGCATGCAAATTTGGTGGCAAACTTCCCATAATGTATCCACAAGGTATATCTTCAAAGTGTATTGCTTATACCTTTGCTTTGCAAACTTTTTGTATAAAATTCATTTGTATATGTCATTCAAATTTTAATAGCTTATTTTAAGGCTAGCGGTATTTGCTGGCACAACTAAAATGACAGTCAGCTGTGTTCTGTTTGTACCGTGTTTTAGATTTAATTGTTTTGCACGCAAGTTGTGTTTGCTGTATTGGTACTTCTTGTTGACTGCATACATTAGGCAACTTGTATGTATGGCAGTGGATGTAATTTTCATTCTTGATGTGCATACCTTATCTATTTGTGTAATGAATGGGTGTCTGCTGCCTCAGAGTATTAGTGATTTTGGCAGGATTGTATTGCTTGACTTCTGCTATGTTTGTACTGATGATTAGGTGTGTAAGTATTGTTGTTAGAACATTATCTTGCATAAGTAATTGCACCTTACTATGTCACTCGGCTAGTTTCATTGTGTTGTGCCATGTTGTTTTAGTAGGAGTGTACAACTTTTTAGTTATAATTTAAGTATTTAGTTGTATTTCTTTAACAGGGTAACTGCAATGATGTTATTTTGGACTACTTGCAGACACAGCCCTGATGAACTTGTCACCACTATAACCATATCCTTTTTAGTATTGCTTCTGCACGTTAGTGTATTATTCCTTGATTCAATCACACATATCTGATTTGACAGCAACATTTTTATATGTTTGTTATATGCATGGCCTTGCAAGACCACGCTGATGTTTGAAATGGCATAGTGTACATATGTAACCTGTATGTTGAATTCCCATGCTGATGCGAGTATGTTGGGATGTCATTTGTTACTCATGAAGTACCATTAAAATAATTTGCAGTAATATTTCAACAATATTCTTGCATGTGTATATAAGGTGATTTTCTTAAAATCACATATCTGAAGCTTGTTATCTTTTTGTTTATTACATGGTTCACATTTACATGTTATCATTGCATGTTACTGTTGTAATGACATCTCAAAAAAACATTACTATTCCAAAAGAATAGGCAGAAAAGGTACAGCAAATCAAACAAAAGTTCTACCAAGAGTTGTAGGAACAAAGACCACAATGGGATTAACGTTTAAAATATTTATTCTTCACTTTCGTCTATAAAAGACTTCATCAGAACAAAGTATGTTTCCACAACAAACCTATTTATACTAAATTACACCAAATAAAAAACTTTTAATCAATTAAGCAATCAATGACATGTAATAATATAATAAAATAAACGTAAAAACAACAATTGACAGTATACTAAAACAATAATGGTAATTACTTATCACCACCATATTTATTGACTTTCAACCTTTTATTTTCAAAAAACATTTTAAATTAATAGTTTCTTTAACTCCGGGTAGTTTATCTGCCCTTAATTTCAACTACCAAAATGTTTCATCTGATGTTGTTAATCTTCATTCATTCCTTACTGATGGGTGTCAATTCCGTCCTTGGAACCAAGTCTGCCTTGTAACAAGCTTGTACTAGCCAAAAAACTCTCGAGCTAAACTTTTACCCACAATGTCCATCTCCCTGTTACCTCAGATCTTGTTTGCCATGTAGCTGTAAAGCCATGTCAAGCCAACTCTCAGCTAAGTACTTAGTTTCGCTGCTTATAAAAGTGTTTTTTTTTTCTTATATTGCTCACCTTAATTTCAGTCTAACCTCACTACTCTAATCGTTAGTCTTGTTAGTTTTTTACCCACTTTTGTGCATCTTTCCAGTTTCTTTTTCCTCAAATACCTTACAGTAATCTAAAGTGCAATTGTTGGTACGGCCCTTTCCCTCTACCCTCTGTGATAATCCTTCAGTAACGTTGCTGGTATTCCTTTCCTCCTCTTTACTTTTCTTGATATTGTTGGTTTTTTGTACTGTAGTATAATGTCTGAAAAAAAGCAGCTTCAGGGTTCAAACAGTGCGACAAGTGTATTCACAGAATGCCTAATAGTGATTCTCATGTCTCTTGTGTATATTGTTTGGGAGTTCCCCATCTTTCTGTGTAGCCTCCTTGTGCCATATGTCAGGGATTCAGTTCCCAAACACTTAATGAAAGAAAAAACAAACTGATTCTGAAAGGGCTCCTTAAGACACCTTTCTCAGAGGCTACCTCTTCGTCTGAGGGCTCACCCCCTCCCAGAAAAGAGTACAAATAAAATAAAACGAGACCACATTTGGTTCCTTCTTCTCTCTCCAGTGATAAGAAGGAGGAACCAAGACCAGAAATGGCAAAAATGACTCTTTCAGCTCCAGAGTCGAAATCAGCTTCTACGGCACCATCTTCAATACCGTCAACAATCACTTTATTGTTGGCACCTATTTCACTGGCACCGACAACATCTATAGCACCGGCTCTGCCTAAACTACAGATTTTGACTTCCACACAGACCATGGCACTGTGCTTACCTACAATTTTGGTTCCAAGTTTGGACACCCCTCCTACACATGTCTCTAAACTTGAGACATTGGTGCAAATAGATCATATTCAATGGACCTGGTACTTCCCTTTGGTGGATCCTTTTGTTGGGCAGCAATTTACACCTTTCTTAGACTGGCCAGAGTCCCTTTTGGGGATATCCACTAGATCAACCAGGAGCCTCTCAGAATTGGATGTGGTGCATCTTGTGGACTAGCTGCTTATGGCAAGAGGAATTGCAACACCTTCTAAGGCCCTATTCCCCTTTGGACTTAGGAATCTGTCCAAGGACTCCAGCTTATTCTCCTTTGACCTCACAGGCTTCAAAGTACTTGGCACCAATGCCTTTATCAGTTCCCATGCCTTCAGTGCCACTAGTGGATCTCACTGTGGCTCCGGAGCTGACCCTTTGGCCTTCGACTCGCTGTGAGCCAGGCCTTCCTCAGGTTCAGGACTGGACTGTGGGCTCCTCAGCACCTGGGTTTTTCTACGGTGCCATCGACCATGGTTCCAGGAGCACTGTTGGTACCAAGTCCCCTTGAGGCTCTGTCCTTGGGAGTGGGCTCGTCGGAGTGGGGTGTGACCCCATTTCTGATGTTGTCCTTTTCAGTTCTGGTCTCCCATCTGTCTTTGGGTGGACTAGCTTTCCAAGGGATGGAGAGGGCCCTTGCCTCTGCAGGCAAGCTTTTGGCATAGGAAATCCAGATATGTCCTTCCTCTGAGATGCAGTTGACACAAGCCACTGCTTCAGGCTTTGATCCCAAGAGCCTCAGGATACCCTACCGCAGGATGTCACTTCTTCAAAGTCATCTTCAGAACCCCCCACTGAAGAGGTACAGTGCAAGAGGATGTGCAAGAGGAAGCACATGGACTCACCAGAGGAGTCTCTCACCAAGGACATGGACTATGATGAAGGGGAGGAGTCCCCACAGTTGCCCCCTGGTGATGTCTTATTTGGAGACATCCTGGAAATACTAAAGCAGAGGGGTGACTGGAACCTCGCAAATCCCTCCTCTGAGGAGTCCATGTTCCTGCAGGCTTTTCGTGCTCAAGCCTCTTCTTCCTGGGTGACCCCACCTGTGCAGCGTGCTTGGAAGAGTCCTGACAACATTGAATCGATCCCATGGAGGCCAGACAAACTTTTATCTCCCCCTGAGCAGCACTCTCACTGGTCCAAGGGTCTTCCAGTGGATGCAGTGGAACTGGCCAAGGAGAGCCAGACTGTCCACTCCCCAAACAGGGAGTCTCAGGCAGTGGACAGGCTAGGGAAGTGAGTTTTTTGCATCATCGACCTTTGCAGTTAGGTTTTTGAATTATCTGGCACACTTCACCAGGCTTCAGAGAGACTTAGTCACCAAACTCTCTGAAACTTTAGCAGGAGCTGTTTCTGACAAGGTCTGTGTCAAGGTTGCCTTGCAGTTAACTACCCTGAAATCCATATCCAGCTCCTCCATGTATCTGATTTCTCACGCCACTGAAGGAGCTGCCAGAGCGGCGGGTTCAGGCATTGTCATGCGATGTCATGCCTGGATGTGCCTTTGTGACATCTTCCTTTCTTAATGCTCCAGTTGAAGCCTCCTTCCTTTTTGGCCTGAAAGTGAAAGACACATTGACCAGGTGTGAGAAGGACTGTAAGACCCTGTCTGCTGTAGTTGTATATTTTTCCACTCCTCAGCGTCCATACTTTAGGAACCAGAAGAGTGCAAAGATGTGGCACAAGAAATCGCAGGGACTTTCCATGACACGTGGCAAGTATACTTCCCAAGGCAGAGTGGTTAACTCATCTGGAAGGCACCCATACAGGGGCAGAGGGGGTCTGCATAACAAGGGGTCCAGAGATTCTTCCTCTGGACAACCCTATCAGCACTCCTGAGGAATGGTTCGTATGCTTTCCTCTGGAATCAGTTGGGGGACTTTTTCCTTGCACCTTTCTGTCTGGCTAGCAATAACAATGGATCTATGGGTGCACCGGATCATAACCAGAGGATACCACATCCCTTTCATTCTTTACCCAAGGTCACCAAGTCGAATTCCTGACATTCCACCCAGTCAAAGGGAAACAGTAGCACTAGAAATTCAAAAGCTACTTCAAAAAAAGAGTCATCCGAACAGTCCCGCCAGACCAGATAGAATCTGGATTCTACTCAAGATTCTTTTTAGTTCCAAAGAAAACAGGGGACTGGAGACCAATTCTGGATCTCAGAATCCTAAACAAATTTGTCAAACAAGAAAAATTCTGGATGGTCACGGTTCAGTCTATCCTCCCTTTCTTGGAGAAAGATGACTGGATCTTCAGGATGCTTATTACCACATAAAAATGTACAAGTGTTCCAGAAGATTTCTTCACTTCCAGCTAGGGGCCAATCACTTTCAGTTCTGCATGCTGCCCTTCGGACTCTCTACAGCCACCAGAGTGTTCACCAAGTGCATGGCAGTGGTAACAGCTCACTTGAGACTTCAAGGATTTTGGGTGTTTCTGTATCTAGATGATTGGCTCCTCACCCCCCACCAAATGTCTACTGGAGATAGCACTAAGCTACACACTCGGAGTAGCAGAATCTCTTAGAATCTCAATAAACTGGGGAAAGTGCAATCTAATCCCCTCTCAATCTTTAGAATTTATCGGGGTGATCTTCAACACAAATGTTTGCCTAGTGCCTCTTCCAGACCACAGACTACACAGGATAAGTTCCTAAATAGGGGTGATACTCTGTCAAAATGTAGTCCCAGCTTGAACAGTGCCAGTGCTTCAAATCCTGGGTTCCATGGCAGCGTCAATTACCATAGTGCTCTTGGCAAGACTACACATGAGAATTCTCCAATGGCTCCTTCTAACTCAGTGGTATCCCTTACAACATCCCTTCTCTTTTCAAATAAGGATAACTCAATGATGCAACCAGGATTTAATGTGGTGGATTAAGCCAGATGAACAACAATGGAGTTGTCCTTTTTAATGGAAACAGCCCAAGGCCACAGTGACTATGGACACTTCCCTGATAGGGTGGTGGGGGCTTTTCTGGGGAAAGACAGTCCAAGGCACTTGGTCAGACATAGAGGCCCACATGCATATCAATGTCCTGGAACTGAGGGTGGTGCTTCTAGCATTACAAGCATTTCAATTCATCTTTCCAACAGGGACAATTGTTATTCAATCAAACATGTCAGTAGACTGGTACATCAACAAACGAGGGGGAAACCAAGTCCTAGCCATTGTGTCGAGAAGCCATGAGCATTTGGAAATGGGTGATAGCTTCCAACTGCTTTCTAGTTGCAATGCGTATTCCGGGAGCACCAACGTGATTGTGGACAAGCTGAGCAGATGCATCCTACTGCCGCACGAGTGGTCCCTCAATCCTTTTGTTGCACCGAAGATCTTCAGCTGCTGGGGCCAGCCTTGCTGTGACCTATTCACATCTCCAGCAAACCACAAATGCAGCAGCTATTTTGCTCTAATTGCCTGCAGGGGAAGTCCCTGAGGGATGCTCTGATTTATGATTGGCCCACGGGACTTCTGTATGCTCCCCCCTTCCCCCATTTCCCCTGTTTCTAAAGAAAGCCCTACATCTGAGAAGCAGAGTAATCCTCATTGCTCCTTACTGGCCTCGACAAATTTGGTTCCGTTTCCTTTGGCCTCACCTAGTATACCAACCATGGATTCTGGATTCAACTCCAGAATTGATCTCGCACCTTCAAGGGCTGACTCACCTGAACATTCCCAGTCTCAAGCTGATAATTTGGTTTCTCCACTTCCGGTAATCGCCAGGCAGAATAACCTTACCTCCCCAGTGCGTGATATCCTTCTGACTTCACATAAACCATCCACCAGGAAAATTTATCTCAGCAAGTGGAAGAGGCTCCTTATTTGGTCCCGACAAAGACAAGTAGACCCTTGTTCAGTCCCGGTTAGTGTGATTTTGGATTATTTATCAAGTCTTCTCCATTCAGGAGCAGCAGCCTCAACCATTCGAGTACACTTAGCTACTATCTCAAACTTCCATAATTGGGTTTGAGACTCATTGCTAATCTCCCATCATCTCTGCAAAACTTTTTTAAAAGGTGCCTTGCATATTAAACCACCCTTCAGGGAAGCCATCGAACCTTGAAATTTAACACTAGTACTACAATCCCTGACATGTTCACCCTTTGAACCTGCTTCCACTTGCAACCTTAAGTTCCTGTCATGGAAATCTCTATTTTTAATAGCTGTCACATCAACCAGACACATTTCAGAGCTTTGAGCTTTGTGTATTAAATGCCCTTACACTGTATTTCATAAAGACAGACTATCACTCCGGACCAGTCCTTCTTTTCTGCCAATGGTTATCTCAGACTTGACAGTTAATCAAGTGATTGACCTTCCAGTCGTTTTATCCAACTATTCAAACAACAGAAAGTACTGTCTTCATTTGCTGGATGTTCACAGACAGTTACATTTTTACCTGGACAGAACAAAGTCAGTGCATAAATCAGACCAGCTATCCGTGTCCTATTCAGGTCCCAAATTGGGAAACCCTGTCTCAGAAGTAACCTTGTCCAAATGGCTGAGAAACTGTATATCCTTGAAGTACCAACAAAATAAATTTTCTCTACCAAGTAAAGTCAGAGCACATTCTACCAGGTTGGTAGCAACTTCTGTTGCTTTTCATGCAAAAGCTTCATTGAATGATATTTGTGCAGCTACAACTTGGGCTGCCCTTCATACCTTTATCACTCATTACAAATTGGATTTGGCCTCCAGGGGAAGAGCGTCTTTTGGTTCAATGGTGCTCAGGAACATCCTTCCATAAGTGCCTCCCAGGGCTAAAGGTAGCTGGGGACTCTGTCCCATCAGTAAGGAATGAATGAAGATTAACAACATCAGATAAAGAAGTTATGTTCTTACCATAATGTTCCATCTGTGTTGTTCATCTTCATTCATTCATTACATCACACCCTCCTCCCCCCTCCAGAGGCTCCTGGGGGATCGAATTGGGTCCTACTCCTGCTTTAGGGTTACTGCTCAGAGACAGCCTCTGCTTTACTTATAATGGGCAAACTCAATCTGAGGTAACAGGGAGAATGGCATTATGGGTAAACGTTTAGCTAGAGAGTTTTTTGGCTGCCCCAAGCTTGTTACAAGGCCGACTTGGTTCCGAGAATGGACCCAGCACCCATCAGTAATGAATGAATGAAGATGAATTACACAGATGGAACATTATGGTAAGAACATAACTTCTTTTTTTTTTTTTGCTCATCCAACTCCATATAGTTTTTTCCTCTATGGTCCTTTGGCACTTGTTTAAGAATAGAGCATACATTTTGTTTTACTTTTGTTTACAAACTAAACTATGCCCAAATAGTGCATTGTTTTTATCTTTAACATTTATAGAATATAAATGTTCTTTAACATGCTTTTCTAAACTTCTTGTGGACATTTCTACATAAAAACAATCACAATAAGAACATACACTAGTATACACAATACCTTCAGTTTTGCAGGTAAAAACACAAGATATATCTATTGTTTTCTCTAAGTCTTTTAAATGAATAAATGGACCTTCCAAAATATACCCGCAAACTGAACAGGCACCACATTTGTACATTCCTTTGTTCTTACTAGAAAATGACCTTAATGGTGTAACCTTATATGAATCTTTCTGTGAGAACTTTTTATATTATAGAAGTTTTTGTAAGTGAACCTAGGAATGCTACCTAAAACTGTAACTAAATCAGAATTACCTTATAAAATATTCCAGTTCTTCTTAAAAATCGAAGAAATACTGGAGCCATCTATAGTCATATCTAAACAACAAGCTGTAATATGATCTGTCAAAGTGTCATCCATCCTCTTTTTGATGTTTAATCCATATTTTGTAAGTTTAAAATCACTTCTCCTTCTTTTATGAATCTGCTGTTAGACTTAACATCTCCTTCTTGTTACCTCTCTGTAAAAATAAAGTAGTTATTAAATTTACTTACCTCTCAAAAATTGCATCATTTGTTATCATCCTCGACGCTCTAATGTACTGGCGTCTTGGAATAATCCAAATGATTAAGCAGAAACAAAGCACCCTGAACCACTGCTAGGTAGGCAAACAAATTTATTAAGCCGAACAGTTCACTCGAAAAAATAACGCTGAATCAAATCACCATACGTTTTCGTCCACAACTTCATCAGATTACACTAATACATTCAGTTAACTGCTTTTATATACTCATCCAAATTTTAAAAAACAGCCAGTAAAAACAATCAGTGAAAACAATCATTGTACATAGAAATGCATTGAGTTACTGCCCTCTACTGACAAGGAGGATTATTACACATTAAAATCACAATTTTGCTGATCTCATTTTTAATACAGGGGCAAGTGAGATCATGTCATTTAAACCAGGGAATTTACTGGCCTCCAACACCACTTGCCAGTATAATTCCCTGTATTCAACTAAAGTCTCCCACATACCGCCCTGGGGTCCTTTGGCACAACCTCTAATATAAAAACTGAAATTCAGCTTCAGGACAAGTTTTTGTGTGTTTGTACAGAGAATTTGTTTCACATTTTATACGAATATCATAGGTGTGCTCATAAATTCTCTGCTTAACCTTTCTTTCACTCTTGCCAATGTAAAAGCATTACATTTTTACATAACCCAACATAAATAATCCCTTTTGTGTTACAATTCAAAAGTTTTTAAAGTTAAAATTTTGTTATTTCTGGCAGGTAAAGTAATGGTATCCCCAGTAATCAAATAAGAACAATAATTACAAGCACCACATTTAAATACACCAGCTTTTTGTTTGTACCTGCTAACCTTGAATTCCCTTTACTACCTCTTTCAAAATATCCTTCAGGGTGTTCCCTTTCCTATAAATATGTTTTATTTCACCCTGGAAAATGTGATTTAAGTCAGAAACTTTAGAAAAGTTAATCCACTCTTTGTCAAAATTCTTTTGATCACACCAGCTTGTCCATCATATGTGGTAATGATACCTGATCTGAATTCATTATTTAACCCATCTACTTTCTTGTTTGTGACTTGTTGAGTTGCAACATCTTCAATTTTACCCAATACAGGGGCAAACCTTCCCTTCCTCCCGTCACTGACTTCTTTGGAAACTCTATCAATGAGCTCTTCCGGGTAGCCTCTATTCAGGAACATGTTTCTCAGGTTTTACATTCGTTACCATAACATGCATCATCAGAAGTCATTCTACACAAGCACAAATTGCCCTTTTATAACACTCCTTTTCTGGTGTGGAGTGCGAACTTGAGTAGTGCAGATAAGAATTAGAAAAGGTCTCTTTTCTATAAATTCTAGACTCAAAGCCATACTCAGTTTTAGATATGTTAACATCAAGGTATTTCAATTCATCAGTAGTGAATTTGTGAGTGAATTTTAAAAATTCTGTGGTACCATTTAGGTATTCCACAAAGCTACCAAATTCATCTTGAGTGCCTGCCCATAAGAAACACAAGTCGTCCAGAAATCTACCATACAACTTCCATAAACTACTATATTCTGAATTCAGTACAAACTTATTCTCCCAGAAGGACATTATAGTGTTAGCATAAGTGGGAGCACAGTGTGCCCCCATCGCCACACCTTTAGTTTGTCGAAAATACTGCCCTGAAAGAATATAAAATTATTCTTTAGGACAATCTCCATTAATAACAATACAGTTCTGAACTCATTGTGCCCTAGTAGTTTGGATTCAAGTAGCATTTCTTGAACCATTCAAGGCCTACATCATGGGGTATACTTGTAAATAAGTCAATCACATCCAAGGTACCAAAACCTTTTGTTTCATTTGCAAGTGATTCATTTAGTTTTCCTAAGAAATGCCACGAATCTTTTAAAATAACATTGTTGTCACAAACAAGCTTTTTTATCTTCTGGTCAATGTACTTGGCCAAAGGTGCAGTGACCGAACCTTCGGCTGACACTATCACTCTCAAAGGTGGGTCACTTTCATCTTTATGCACCTTTGGTATCCCAAATATGGAGGGTATTCTCGGTTTGTCCACATGCAAATATTTAAAAGTACTCATGTCAATAACTCCATCCATTAATAAGTCATTTAAAATAACATAAATTCGCTTGTAGGCAATATTAATTTCATTCAAGGATATTCTGGTGTATTTGGTATTATCATTTAATATGTCAAACATTTTGCTCTCATAATTAATGGCATCCATAAGCACAACCCCCCCGCCCTTATCGGGCTTCATAATTCTTATATTCTTGTTCTCACTTAATGATTTCAAAGTTTTCAACTCTGGGTCTGTTAAATTAGACTGCACTTTGTGACAACTCAGAATTTTCCTAAGCTCGTGTTCCAAGCTCAATTCAAAGTTTCTTAGCTGAGGGTGTGTTGGGGATTAAAGGTGCTCTTACGTCGCAATTCTACATTGTTCATGTTGACACCATTTCCTTTAAAATATAATTCTAAGTTTTCTTCCTGATAAATAATTTAATATCAATTAAAAGTTTAAAAATATTTGTTTTCTCTCTAGGTATAAAACCAAAACCTTTTGTCAATAGTTCAAAATGACTACTGTTAATTGCTACATCTGTGTAATTAAAAATATTAAAATCTTTATAACTGTATTTGAAACCACAGTTTGTAATTATTCCCAGACTGGTCGTCTCCTTTCCTGAGCTCCCCAGTTTCTGGTTTTGTAGTTTTTTGAATTGTAAGTAACAGGTTCCCTGTGCATAAGTCTCTCAGACCGCCTTAAAGGTGGAAATGCAGCATCATAATCATTCTCTAAAGGCAATTCATTGTCAGAAATGTCATTGTTAGGTTCTCTGAAGTGATTAATGTCATAATTTCTAACATTTCTCACCCAATTCTTAGGCTTGGTATTGTTTCTTTGTTTTGTATTCATTTAAATCTCTCTCAATCTTGTTTAATTTTCTGTTTTTAACCTCCAAACATTTACTTTCTAAATTATTTAATAGTTTATGATATTTGCTTCTCTCTTCGTCCACTGTAAATAGTAAATTGTGAGTAATGTCCTTGTTTATACATTCTACAGTTTCTTGCAACTTCTTTATTTCTACCTCATTATTTTTTAATGATAGCCCTCATTATATCAAAACCACAATTATCAAAAGCCTCTATTAGTTCAAAATAAAACTCTGTACCTTCCACAACCTTGTTAGGGTATTTGCATACCCTAAGCCCTTTGGGCACAATTTTCTGTTCTAAACAATACTTTAAATAAGTGTTATCCATTTCTAACATTTTGCATTTGTATAAAAATAGTCCAGGTCATCAAGCTTTTGTGAAAAAGTTCCTTGTAGTTTATCATTAGTGTTGTTTTGCTAGCAAAATCATAAACAACATTGAATAAGTCACTGAAATGTCTTTTTGTACCTGTAGAGTTTAAACTACCACCAGGGCCAAAACGAACTCCTTCACACATTTTCTAACATTGTTAGGCTGCTCAGATTGTCCGTGGTCGGTTTCTTCAAGCAAAATCCGAGGGAAACCATCCAGACTGCTGGATCCTGCTCCATTTCGTCTTTCTACATCTCTGGAATCATTTTCCTCACCAACAGCCCGTCTCTCTCGCCTCAACACTCCGATGCACTTCCTGGTTTCCTGGTTCCAATACAGACGTCAATACCGAGGCCAAAGATTGGCTGACTGGGGTCAAAAGCCCCACAAGTTGAGTGAGCTGTCCGATAAGCTTCCTGAGCTCACCGACTTCATTAGTCTTTGCTCCATTGCTTGCCACACTCCCAGCAGGTGATTCCATCCCAAAGTTACTAGTAACCAAAAGCGGAGGATGCAGAACAAACCAGTAAGCAGAAACAAAGCACCCTGAACCACTGCTAGGTAGGCAAACAAATTTATTAAGCCGAACAGTTCACTCGAAAAATAACGCTGAATCAAATCACCATACGTTTTGTCCACAACTTCATCAGATTACACTAATACATTCAGTTAACTGCTTTTATATACTCATCCAAATTTTAAAAACAGCCAGTAAAACAATCAGTGAAAACAATCATTGTACATAGAAATGCATTGAGTTACTGCCCTCTACTGACAAGGAGGATTATTACACATTAAAATCACAATTTTGCTGATCTCATTTTAATACAGGGGCAAGTGAGATCATGTCATTTAAACCAGGAATTTACTGGCCTCCAACACCACTTGCCAGTATAATTCCCTGTATTCAACTAAAGTCTCCCACATACCGCCCTGGGGTCCTTTGGCACAACCTCTAATATAAAAACTGAAATTCAGCTTCAGGACAAGTTTTTGTGTGTTTGTACAGAGAATTTGTTTCACATTTTATACGAATATCATAGGTGTGCTCATAAATTCTCTGCTTAACCTTTCTTTCACTCTTGCCAATGTAAAAGCATTACATTTTTACATAACCCAACATAAATAATCCCTTTTGTGTTACAATTCAAAAGTTTTTAAAGTTAAAATTTTGTTATTTCTGGCAGGTAAAGTAATGGTATCCCCAGTAATCAAATAAGAACAATAATTACAAGCACCACATTTAAATACACCAGCTTTTTGTTTGTACCTGCTAACCTTGAATTCCCTTTACTACCTCTTTCAAAAATATCCTTCAGGGTGTTCCCTTTCCTATAAATATGTTTTATTTCACCCTGGAAAATGTGATTTAAGTCAGAAACTTTAGAAAAGTTAATCCACTCTTTGTCAAAAATTCTTTTGATCACACCAGCTTGTCCATCATATGTGGTAATGATACCTGATACGAATTCATTATTTAACCCATCTACTTTCTTGTTTGTGACTTGTTGAGTTGCAACATCTTCAATTTTACCCAATACAGGGGCAAACCTTCCCTTCCTCCCGTCACTGACTTCTTTGGAAACTCTATCAATGAGCTCTTCCGGGTAGCCTCTATTCAGGAACATGTTTCTCAGGTTTTTACATTCGTTACCATAACATGCATCATCAGAAGTCATTCTACACAAGCGCACAAATTGCCCTTTTATAACAAAATAAACAAAAAAGCTGGTGTATTTAAATGTGGTGCTTGTAATTATTGTTCTTATTTGATTACTGGGGATACCATTACTTTACCTGCCAGAAATAACAAAATTTTAACTTTAAAAACTTTTAATTGTAACACAAAAGGGATTATTTATGTTGGGTTATGTAAAAAATGTAATGCTTTTTACATTGGCAAGAGTGAAAGAAAGGTTAAGCAGAGAATTTATGAGCACACCTATGATATTCGTATAAAATGTGAAACAAATTCTCTGTACAAACACACAAAAACTTGTCCTGAAGCTGAATTTCAGTTTTTATATTAGAGGTTGTGCCAAAGGACCCCAGGGGCGTATGTGGAGACTTTGTTGAATACAGGAATTATACTGGCAAGTGGTGTTGGAGGCCAGTAAATTCCCTGGTTTAAATGACATGATCTCACTTGCCCCTGTATTAAAAATGAGATCAGCAAAATTGTGATTTTAATGTGTAATAATCCTCCTTGTCAGTAGAGGGCAGTAACTCAATGCATTTCTATGTACAATGATTGTTTTCACTGATTGTTTTACTGGCTGTTTTAAAATTTGGATGAGTATATAAAAGCAGTTAACTGAATGTATTAGTGTAATCTGATGAAGTTGTGGACTAAAACGTATGGTGATTTGATTCAGCGTTATTTTTCGAGTGAACTGTTCGCTTAATAAATTTGTTTGCCTACCTAGCAGTGGTTCAGGGTGCTTTGTTTCTGCTTACTGGTTTGTTCTGCATCCTCCGTTTTTTGGTTACTAGTAACTTTGGGATGGAATCACCTGCTGGGAGTGTGGCAAGCAATGGAGCAAAGACTAATGAAGTCGGTGAGCTCAGGAAGCTTATCGGACAGCTCACTCAACTTGTGGGGCTTTGACCCCAGTCAGCCAATCTTTGGCCTCGGTATTGACGTCTGTATTGGAACCAGGAAACCAGGAAGTGCATCGGAGTGTTGAGGCGCGAGACGGGCTGTTGGTGAGGAAAATGATTCCAGAGATGTAGAAAGGCAAATGGAGCAGGATCCAGCAGTCTGGATGGTTTCCCTCGGATTTTGCTTGAAGAAACCGACCACGGACAATCTGAGCAGCCTAACAATGTTAGAAAAATGTGTGAAGGAGTTCGTTTTGGCCCTGGTGGTAGTTTAAACTCTACAGGTACAAAAGACATTTCAGTGACTTATTCAATGTTGTTTATGATTTTGCTAGCAAAAACAACACTAATGATAAACTACAAGGAACTTTTTCTCAAAAGCTTGATGACCTGGACTATTTTTATACAAATGCAAAATGTTAGAAATGGATAACACTTATTTAAAGTATTGTTTAGAACAGAAAATTGTGCCCAAAGGGCTTAGGGTATGCAAATACCCTAACAAGGTTGTGGAAGGTACAGAGTTTTATTTTGAACTAATAGAGGCTTTTGATAATTGTGGTTTTGATATAATGAGGGCTATCATTAAAAATAATGAGGTAGAAATAAAGAAGTTGCAAGAAACTGTAGAATGTATAAACAAGGACATTACTCACGATTTACTATTTACAGTGGACGAAGAGAGAAGCAAATATCATAAACTATTAAATAATTTAGAAAGTAAATGTTTGGAGGTTAAAACAGAAAATTAAACAAGATTGAGAGAGATTTAAATGAATACAAAACAAAGAAACAATACAAGCCTAAGAATTGGGTGAGAAATGTTAGAAATTATGACATTAATCACTTCAGAGAACCTAACAATGACATTTCTGACAATGAATTGCCTTTAGAGAATGATTATGATGCTGCATTTCCACCTTTAAGGCGGTCTGAGAGACTTATGCACAGGAACCTGTTACTTACAATTCAAAACTACAAAACCAGAAACTGGGGAGCTCAGGAAAGGAGACGACCAGTCTGGGAATAATTACAAACTGTGGTTTCAAATACAGTTATAAAGATTTTAATATTTTTAATTACACAGATGTAGCAATTAACAGTAGTCATTTTGAACTATTGACAAAAGGTTTTGGTTTTATACCTAGAGAGAAAACAAATATTTTAAACTTTTAATTGATATTAAATTATTTATCAGGAAGAAAAACTTAGAATTATATTTTAAAGGAAATGGTGTCAACATGAACAATGTAGAATTGCGACGTAAGAGCACCTTTAATCCCCAACACACCCTCAGCTAAGAAACTTTGAATTGAGCTTGGAACACGAGCTTAGGAAAATTCTGAGTTGTCACAAAGTGCAGTCTAATTTAACAGACCCAGAGTTGAAAACTTTGAAATCATTAAGTGAGAACAAGAATATAAGAATTATGAAGCCCGATAAGGGCGGGGGGGTTGTGCTTATGGATGCCATTAATTATGAGAGCAAAATGTTTGACATATTAAATGATAATACCAAATACACCAGAATATCCTTGAATGAAATTAATATTGCCTACAAGCAATTTATGTTATTTTAAATGACTTATTAATGGATGGAGTTATTGACATGAGTACTTTTAAATATTTGCATGTGGACAAACCGAGAATACCCTCCATATTTGGGATACCAAAGGTGCATAAAGATGAAAGTGACCCACCTTTGAGAGTGATAGTGTCAGCCGAAGGTTCGGTCACTGCACCTTGGCCAAGTACATTGACCAGAAGATAAAAGCTTGTTTGTGACAACAATGTTATTTTAAAAGATTCGTGGCATTTCTTAGGAAAACTAAATGAATCACTTGCAAATGAAACAAAAGGTTTTGGTACCTTGGATGTGATTGACTTATTTACAAGTATACCCCATGATGTAGGCCTTGAATGGTTCGAAGAAATGCTACTTGAATCCAAACTACTAGGGCACAATGAGTTCAGAACTGTATTGTTATTAATGGAGATTGTCCTAAAGAATAATTTTATATTCTTTCAGGGCTAGTATTTTCGACAAACTAAAGGTGTGGCGATGGGGGCACACTGTGCTCCCACTTATGCTAACACTATAATGTCCTTCTGGGAGAATAAGTTTGTACTGAATTCAGAATATAGTAGTTTATGGAAGTTGTATGGTAGATTTCTGGACGACTTGTGTTTCTTATGGGCAGGCACTCAAGATGAATTTGGTAGCTTTGTGGAATACCTAAATGGTACCACAGAATTTTTAAAATTCACTCACAAATTCACTACTGATGAATTGAAATACCTTGATGTTAACATATCTAAAACTGAGTATGGCTTTGAGTCTAGAATTTATAGAAAAGAGACCTTTTCTAATTCTTATCTGCACTACTCAAGTTCGCACCCCCACACCAGAAAAGGAGTGTTATAAAAGGGCAATTTGTGCTTGTGTAGAATGACTTCTGATGATGCATGTTATGGTAACGAATGTAAAACCTGAGAAACATGTTCCTGAATAGAGGCTACCGAAGAGCTCATTGATAGAGTTTCCAAAGAAGTCAGTGACGGAGGAAGGAAGGTTTGCCCCTGTATTGGGTAAAATTGAAGATGTTGCAACTCAACAAGTCACAAACAAGAAAGTAGATGGGTTAAATAATGAATTGTATCAGGTATCATTACCACATATGATGGACAAGCTGGTGTGATCAAAAGAATTTTTGACAAAGAGTGGATTAACTTTTCTAAAGTTTCTGACTTAAATCACATTTTCCAGGGTGAAATAAAACATATTTATAGGAAAGGGAACACCCTGAAGGATATTTTTGAAAGAGGTAGTAAAGGGAATTCAAGGTTAGCAGGTACAAACAAAAAGCTGGTGTATTTAAATGTGGTGCTTGTAATTATTGTTCTTATTTGATTACTGGGGATACCATTACTTTACCTGCCAGAAATAACAAAATTTTAACTTTAAAACTTTTGCAATTGTAACACAAAAGGGATTATTTATGTTGGGTTATGTAAAAATGTAATGCTTTTACATTGGCAAGAGTGAAAGAAAGGTTAAGCAGAGAATTTATGAGCACACCTATGATATTCGTATAAAATGTGAAACAAATTCTCTGTACAAACACACAAAAACTTTTCCTGAAGCTGAATTTCAGTTTTTATATTAGAGGTTGTGCCAAAGGACCCCAGGGCGGTATGTGGGAGACTTTAGTTGAATACAGGGAATTATACTGGCAAGTGGTGTTGGAGGCCAGTAAATTCCCTGGTTTAAATGACATGATCTCACTTGCCCCTGTATTAAAAATGAGATCAGCAAAATTGTGATTTTAATGTGTAATAATCCTCCTTGTCAGTAGAGGGCAGTAACTCAATGCATTTCTATGTACAATGATTGTTTTCACTGATTGTTTTTACTGGCTGTTTTTTAAAATTTGGATGAGTATATAAAAGCAGTTAACTGAATGTATTAGTGTAATCTGATGAAGTTGTGGACGAAAACGTATGGTGATTTGATTCAGCGTTATTTTTTCGAGTGAACTGTTCGGCTTAATAAATTTGTTTGCCTACCTAGCAGTGGTTCAGGGTGCTTTGTTTCTGCTTACTGGTTTGTTCTGCATCCTCCGTTTTTTGGTTAATAATCCAAATGATACATACATCTAGAAAATTAACAGTCACCCATTCACTGAAGGAGATGATGATACACTCGACCGGTGACTCCGAGCAACAGAGTGGAAACCAGGATGATGATGATGACGACAACGACAAGGGACTGGGACAAGAATGCTCCATTATTCCTGTGAACCAATATTGATGACATCCTCCACCATGCCAGCCAGATGACCTGAGGGATCAGATTTGTGATGTTGTCACTGTTGTCTTCCATACTCAGATGGGGGACGATGAGCATGTACTCCCATGTCAGGACATTTGCTATGCAGGACTCCTTCCAGGAGACCATATGGGAGATCACTTGAGACATTTGACCCTGTCAGGGAAGGTCCTCTGGAAAGTAAGTACTGTCTATGTGATCCAGTCATGTATTGCTACCACCTTGGTGTGTTCCTATTTGTCTGTCTTTCATTATTAAGCATTCATTTATGCACACATCCCAAAATGCAATTATGCTTTAAAGATGTACTTCATGATGCACACCTCACAATTCAGATCATATAGGAGTATGTATTATCGCTGCATTATGACACTTGTTAAAATATGACACAGACATTATCACCATTGTGTCACATGATCATCAGATGGTGACGCACCTACAGACAGTGTTATGGATGAGCAGAACAAGCATTCCTGTACTCTGTATACGGCTTGCAATGGACTTTAACAATGTTATTTCAGAACCAGTCTGCTCTTGTATGTGACAGATATGTCTAACACAGTTAGCATTCTGCCACTGTCACAAACTTGTCCTGCTGGAAGTGTTCATGTGAACACATGGACAGTTTCTGACATAAGCAGATGTGCTGCATTACCATGCTACGTTTAGAAACATTTGACAAACATACCAGTGTAGTGCCATTCTCCCAAAACTACATCCACATGGATGATATATGTGCATAACTTGCACACGTTGGTATGTTACTTTTTGTTTTTGGTATGCCTGTTTACATACATGACATATCACTGTATTTTCTCCAGTACTGACATTGGTGTGTCAGGAGGTTCCATTGGCAGTCTGCCCTTGTGTGTGATGTTTGATGCTAATTTGTGTGCCATGTAGTACACGCTTTTCTTCTAATGTCATAATGTATGCCTCTGATGTTACCATCTGCATAGTCTGTCACATTCCCATATGGTGTAATGACATGGATTAACATTCCATAATATCTTTTTGAATTTCATAATGTTACCATGCGAATGGCACAAGTAATGACTACCTGTATTCTGTGGCCTACTTATTATGGCAAACACCACTGTATTGTGCCTATAACTTATATTCTGACATGTGTACACCTTGGCTGTGTATAACACATGTTAAAAATACAGGTCTGATTTTCATTATGTACACTGCAACTGCTTTGGTTTCTATGGTTGCACATTTGTATTCCACTAAAATAGCAAACACAAAATTTGCCTATTGAAATGCTGTAGTATGAATGAGTAATTCTCCCACAGGTGATGTGCCATAGTTACATATACACTAACCTCATCTGATCAGTCATACACATTTACATATGCTGTTGCTATTACTTTTGGTGAGTGTACCACCTGTTACCTGATGTTAGCATGCCAGTATATAAATATATGTGATCTTCAACCCTGATTTTGTTATGTATCAATGTTAATTGTTGCTTAACTGTTGCACATTACTGTTTTATTTGTGTCATTTGTACACAGACATGTTAATATCAATCACCAGTACACACTACACCCTTGTCAGACATTGGCCGTTTGGTGCATGCACCTTGCAGGGGACCTGCAGTCCAGCTTGTGTTGGGGACACATGCATATGCAATGTTTTTTACTTGAATATGTTTGTCCTGTTTTTTTCAGTGACAGCTTTTTTATGCATGAATTTAGTTACTACTGTGGACATATGTTGTCCATTTCTCTTCCCCGTTATAGCTTTGGCCTGTATGTTTCACATATACATGACATATGTATATGTGTATGTTTTCCTTTGTGTAACAAATCGTTGTTGCACTGTAGATGTACTGGGCATATATGACACTGGACCATCATGATAGGCTATCATACATATTAAAGGCATATACACAGAATGTTGTGATCATTGACCTGAAAATGCACTCACTGGAAGCTCTCCTTGCACTTCAAGATGCCAATGTCTGTGTGGTCACAGAAACTTGGTTCAGGGCTGCGGAGAGCACCCCTGCCTTACCAGGCAATACCTCATTCCACGCATTCTGACCCCAAAATGAGGTTGGGAAAACTATGGGTGGTGGAGTCTCTATCTTCATTAAGGACAGGCACACCCCCAGACTGGTTTGCCAGCATGATGCACAGGAATTACTCCAGGTGCAACTTACAGTTGGCAGAACACCCATCCATGTTATAGCCAGCTATAGACCCCCTCCATGACTCAGGACACCCACTCCTCCTACCTGAACCTACTTGATGTCCTCAAGGCACCCCCTAACACCCTGATCCTTGGTGAGTTCCACTACCCCACCATAGAATGGGTGAACTATTCCTGCACTAATGCACTCACCCAATGATTCCTTGACTTCATCAGTTCTAACACACTAGTCCAACTTGTCTAATCCCCCACAAGGGGAGATAACATTTTGGACTTAGTTCTCACCAACATGGGTGACTGCTGCACCACTCCCATAGTATGTTCTTCCCTGGTGAGATCAGATCATTGGTCTGTCTCATTCCACCCTCGCCCATCCCCAGCCGTAACCAGGCTAAAAATGTCTTAAAAGCTGACTACAACCTCCTAAGGGAGGGTATCACTAGCTTCACACTACCACCCCTTCAGAGGATGCGGACAACTATGCTGAACAGTACACCAATACAGTATACAAGCACCTGTACAACTGCAAGGACTCAGCCATACCCAACAGAACTAAAACCTGCTCCTCAAGGAAACACAAACCCATCTGGTGGACATCTTCTATCAACAGGCTTTACAACAAAAGGAAGAAACTGTTGTCCAAGGGTAAAAAGGAACAAATTCCAAATTGGAAAAACTCTCTTGTCAGCCTCAACAAGCAAATTAGATCACTAGTGAAAACTTCCATAGCCAATTATGAACTGAAACCAGACTCTGAAACAAAGGGAAACCACAAAGCCTTCTTTAGTTATGTCAGGAACCTCCATGGCAAAGCCCAGGCTTGTTCCAAATTAGTACTTAACGGTACCACTTACATTGATCCTGTTGACTTAGCTTACCTGCTAGCAGATAGGTTCAGCACAAACGTCTTGTCCTGGACCTCATATCTCTGTAGATCAAGTGTTAAATGCCCTATCTAAGGCAAAGAACACAGCTTCCATGGGACCTGATAGTATCTCAGGCTGTATTCTACACCATCTCCAGCAAGAACTAGCTTCACCATTGAGCACCCTATTTAAACACAGCCTAAGTGCAGACTTCATTCCAGCAGAGTGGAGAACTGCCATTGTCATCCCCTTGCACAAAGGTGGTGCCAATGCTGACCTTGGAAACTATCGCCCCATTAGCTTGACAAGTCTGATCTGTAAAGCCATGGAGTGTATTATTATGGATCTGATAAACAAGGACATAAGCAATCTCCAAGCACTTGACCCCACCCAGTTTGGATTTGTCAAGGGGCGATCTTGCCTGTTGAACCTGATTGACTTCTTTGAGACTGTCACCAAGACCCTGGATGAGGGAAAGTCAGTACATATAGCTTACCTTGACTTGGCCAAGGCCTTTGACACAATCCCCCACTTGGGCAACTTCAAGAATCCAACACAACTTGGTGTAAATCACTATCTCATCAGGTGGGTGGCCAAGTGGCTCACCGATAGGACCCACAAGATCAAAATAGGTGCCTCCACCTCTGACAGCAGACTTGTCACTAGTGGTGTTCCCCAGGGATCTGTCCTGGGACCCCCTACTGTTTGGCATCTGCTTCTCAGAGGTGCAGGCAAAGACAAAAGGCCTGTGGCTGACCAAGATTGCAGGTGACTGTAAGTTGGGTGCTATCATTGACGCCTCAAATGATGTTAACATACAAGAGGGTCTCACAGCAACAAATGACTGGTGCCGAAGTCATGGCCTTAAGTTAAACTCCAAAAAATGTATTATTCCATTTGGCAAAAACATGGCCCATATTGATTACCACATCAACGGCAACCCCCTAAACACATAACCTGTGGTGAGAGACCTGGGTAATTAGATTGAACAATCTCACATTCGACCATCATGTAGCGGCAGTGGTCAGTAAAGCCTTTTACTTGGTTCATCTCATAAGTAATGGGATTGCATCCACAAAAAAGGAGGATGTTATGTGATCCTATCTCTCCTACATTCAGTACTGATGGGCTCGGAGCCAATCCCTCGGCTCCGACTCGGCACGCTATGCTATAGAGCGAGACCTCTTATTGGCTGAGCTATTTCTTATCCCAGGATGCACCACCACTAATCCCCCAGATCTCGTTTGCCGCTTACAAGCTAGGACATGGTCTCAAACTTGGCTGGGCTAAGTACTACTTTATTCAAAGTTTTCCTGTCAGGAATTTTGCTATTTTGAACCCAAAAGCTGTTTTAACAGCTATTGTTGTTGTACGAGTGTATTTGGAAAATATTTGTTGAGAAAGATTGTGTTTTTTGTTAAGGGAAGGTTTCCCGTTTAAGTTAGAGGGGCCTTCCCCTATTCCTATCTAGCGTTTTTTTTTGAGTTTCAGGAGGTCAAGTACCTGCTTAAGTTAGAGGGTCTTTACCCTCATTTTCAGTGTTTGTGGTACTAGTTTGTGTATCTTTTTCTGACATTGCGTTTTGTCTCTAAAAAAAAAAAAAAAAAAAAAAACTTAAACTTTCTTAGTTTTCACTTTCTTTGTGGTAAATCTTGTTTCTTAGTGTTAGTCAGCATGTCTAAGGAACATAGACCCTCTGGGTTTAAAAAGTGCGTGAGGTGTGGTTACAAAATGTCCATAACGGACGACCACTCCTTGTGCGTTTATTGTTTAGGCGCCAAGCACCTACAAGAGTCCTGTAGCGTGTGTCACGCCTTCTCTTCTAGAGTCCTCCAGGAGAGGAAAAATAAATTAATATTAAAAGGTCTGATTAAGCCCTCCTTCGAGGAGGCCTTATCTTCCTCTTCCTCTCCTACGAAGAAGAAAAAAGCGTCGGCTCTGACCAGTCTGTCGGAACCGACTGCCAAGAAACCTAGGCAGGCTTCTCCATCGGCTCCACGGACTTCGGAGCCAAGGGCGGAAAGGTCTGCCTCGATACCTCCAGTCTCGACCCCTCTGGTTTCGGAGCCGAGGACTGGGGCATCGAGAGGCGGGTCACCTACATCGGCTCCACTGATTTTGGAGCCGATGAGGGTTGCCGGCTCAGACTCTTCCCCTTCGGCGCTGAAGCCCTCCTCGGCACAGAGGGAAATTGTTTTGAGATCTCCCTCGGAACCGATAGTGGTCAAATCCATTCGGAGCCGGTCCCCTAGTCCTATGGAGCTGATGGAGAAATCGGTTCAGACCCGATCGGTGTCATCTAGATCTTCCAAGATGTCTTATTCAGACATCGACAGGGTGCTCCTAAGACTTTTCCAGTCTCCGGTGTTTCAAAAGTTAGTTTCGGCTCCAGCCCAGTCGGCTTCGGAGCCGATGGTCCACCCTGCTATTATGGTTCATCCTCCAACAGCCTCGGCACCGTTGGAGCCGGTGCTGGTGGAGCCGATGGAGGTTTTCGGGTCGGGCCGGACCCTTACTCCAACTCTGGCTCTTGAGTCGGAGTTCGGTACGCGGACTTCTTCTGTCGGCCCCGGGGGGGACGCTTTGGGACTGATGTTTTCGGTCCCAAGCCTTCCTCTCGGTGCATCGGCTGCAGGGGTGCCGTCTACAGTTGTGGCCACGGAGGTGGGACCTTCCCAGGATTCTGGTGGTCCCGCCTTCAGGGCCATGAGGAGTGCGTTAGCCAAATCTTCTTTGGCTACCTCCACGGTCTCCCCAGCTCCTTCCCTGCATACTGAGACTGGGTCTTTGGCAGTCCCCCTGTCCTTAGACAGTGGAGCCCCGGGGCCTGAGGTTACCCCCACTGGGGGTTCCCCCCCTCCTGGAGGTCCCTCTGAAGCTTCTTTGGAGGAACCCCCCAGGAAAAGATTGTGCAAGAGGAAGCACGTTGACTCCCCTGATGAGTCTCTTACATCAGACACTGATCTCGATGATGCAGAGGGGTCCCCTAAGTCGTCCTCAGATGATGTCTCCTTTGCAGACATCCTAGAAGCCCTTAAACAATGAGGCGGCTGGCAATCCAAACCCCCTTCTGCTGATGAGTCGGTGTTCCTTAAGGCCTTCGAGGCTCAGCCCTCCGCCTCCTGGGTGTCTCCGCCCTTCGACGAGCTCTTGGATTTGATCTGTCGAAGGGCGTGGGAACACCCAGACTCTGTGGAACCGGTGCCTGCTCGTCCTAATAAGTTCCTGTCAGCACCCCCGCAAAAAGAGTTTCTGATGAAAGGTGTGGCTGTAGATGCTTTGGTGGTGGCATCTGCTACCCAGCAAGATGTAGCAGAGGCTTCGACGTCTGTCCATCCTCCTAATAAGGAGTCTAGGAGCATGGATCGATGCAGTAGCGCACCCTAAGTTCAGCGGCCTTTACATTAAGATCCTTGAACTATCTCACGCACTTTACCAGATTTCAGAGGGATCTGATTAAAGAACTTTCCGATACCCTCTTGGGTAACCTGCCTGAGGAGCTGGCCCAGACGGTTGGCTCTCAGCTGGCTACGCTGTCGTTCATATCAAACTCGTCCATGAGGCTCATTTCTTATGCGGCCGAAGGGGCGAGTAGAGCGGCAGTACAGGCATTGCTCACGGAGACAAGCCTGGCTCCACCTGTGTCATTTTGCGGAGGCCTTTAAGTCTTCCTTTGCCGACGCCCCCTTTGATGGGTCCTCCTTGTTTGGACCCAAGGTAAAGGACACACTGACCCGCTGCGAGCAAGAAGGTAAGACTTTGACTGCCGTAGGGGCATGATTTTCCACTCCCTTTCGGCCTTACCCCAAGGCTAAAAGAGGAGGGAAAATGTGGTTCCGTAGATCTCAGAAGTCTTACCCCTCACAGCAGGACGATCCCCCTTCTAGAGGCAGGGGAGGGGGAAATTCTTCTGGAAGATGCTGTCCCAGAGGCGGCAGAGGCCCTTGCAATACTGGAGACCGTGAGTCCTTTCGTGGCTCTTCAGCCTTTCACAGTCCCTGAGGGATTGCCCGACTGTGCAGCTCCGGAGCCAGTCGGGGGTCATTTTTCGAGGCACCTAAAAGCCTGGGAAGGTATCACTCAGGACTGATGGGTGCTTCGAATTATCGCCGGAGGTTACGCCATCCCTTTTTCTCACTCTCCACCTCAGTCCAAAAAAATCCCGGACCCGCCACCCAGTCAACGGGAAACTGCAGCCTCAGAAGTTTCAAAGCTGCTGCAAAAAGGAGTCATCCAACTGGTCCTCGCAGACCAGATCGGATTAGGGACTTACTCAAGATTCTTTTTGGTGCCAAAAAAGACCGGGGACTTGAGGCCCATTTTGGATCTCAGCATTCTAAACTGTTCAGTCAAAAAGTCCAAGTTCTGAATGGTCACCCTACAAACCATTCTCCCATTGCTGGAGAAAGGTGTTTGGATGTGCTCCATAGATCTCAAGGATGCTTATTACCATATCATGGTACATCAAGCATCCAGGAGACATCTGCGCTTCAGCCTAGGAGGCAGTCATTTTCAGTTCTGCGCGCTGCCCTTTGGTCTCACCACAGCCCCCAGGGTGTTCACCAAATGTTTGGCGGTCGTGACTGCTCACCTGAGAAGTCTAGGATTCCAGGTGTTTCTGTATCTAGACGACTGGCTCCTAACTGCCACCTCCAAGCATCTACTATTGCGGAGCCTACAAGCCACGATATCACTGGGCAATTCCCTTGGAATCACCTTCAATTGGCCAAAATCTGTGTTGCTGCCATCTCAACGCATAAGATTCATCGGAGTAGAGATAGACTCAAACCGAATGCGGGTCTATCTGCCTACAGACAGGATACAAACCATACAGGCTCAAGTTCGAGCCTTACTTCCCAGATCCAAAGCCCCAGCCAGAATGGTCCTGCAGCTATTGGGATCCATGTCCGCCACGGTTCTTCTAGTTCCCCTAGCAAGGTTGCACATGAGAATTCTCCAGTGGCTTCTTTCAACTCAGTGGTCCTTTCAGGAACTCCCTCTCAGTCACCTCATATGGATCACGGAAACCTGCAAACGGGACCTTCGCTGGTGGCTGGTGCCCTCCAATCTGGATCAGGGACGACCCTTTGTTCCACCTCCTCCTGTGGCCACTTTGACCACGGACGCCTCCCAGATGGGGTGGGGGGGGGGCATTCCCTGGGCAGGTCAGTCCAAGGCAAATGGCATTCAGAAGAGACCCTACTTCATATCAACATCCTAGAAATGAGGGCAGTGCTTCTGTCCCTTCAAGCCCTTCACGATTACCTCCCTCAGGGCGTAATTGCCGTTCACTCCGACAACATGTCAGTGGTCTGGTACCTGAACAAACAGGGAGGGACCAGATCCTATCCCCTTTGCAGAGAGGCCATGAGAGTTTGGGAATGGGCAGTATCGACTAAACGCTTTCTAGTGGCGACTCATATCCCGGGCAAGTCCAATGTGATAGCCGACAGACTGAGCAGAACTATCCTCTCTCCACACGAATGGTCTCTGAACATTACTGTTGCAAATCAGATTTTCAGCAAATGGGGAGTTCCATGTTGCGACCTCTTCGCGACTCCGCTGAATGCGAAGTGCAAAAAGTTCTTCTCCCTCACCCCGGCTCTGGGGAAGAGCCCTATGGATGCACTAGCCCGTCTGTGGCCCACCGGCTTGCTTTATGCTTTTCCCCCAGTTCCTCTCCTTCCCAGGGTGATCCAAAAGGCGTCTCTCTTGGGAAGCAAAATGATCTTAGTTGCTCCTTACTGGCCTCGTCAAGTATGGTTCCCCTATCTTCGGAAATATGCACTGGAAGGTCCATGGTTCCTGGATCAGATCCCAGACCTATTGGTTCATCAGTCGGGACTATTCCACCAGTCCCTACACACCTTAAAATTGACGGCTTGGCTCCTCCTCTTCCGACTATAGTCAGGAGTCATACCTTGGATCTGGAAGTTGTACACATTTTATCCTCGGCCCACAAGTCTGCTACAAAGAAATTGTATTCTAGCAAATGGAAAAGTTTTGCTATTTGGGCTCAACTCCGGGGTCTGGATCCCATCACTATTCCTGTATCAGAAGTACCGAAATTTCTAACTTCTCTTTTCAATCAAGGCTCTTCAGTCTCTACCATCAAGGTTCAATTGGCAGCTATTTCCAATTTTCACGAATCTATAAACCCACCTTTAATGAGCAACAGATTGTGTAAGACCTTCTTGAAAGGTGCTGCGCTTTTAAGACCTCCGATTTCTCATCCTGCTCCTCCATGGGATCTCGATGTGGTGTTACGTGCCTTAACTTCCTCCCCCTTCGAACCGGCAGCAACATGTGATTTAAAATTTCTATCGTGGAAAACTGCCTTTCTGGTGGCGATTACTTCTGCCAGAAGGGTTTCAGAGCTTCAAGCTTTGTCTGTAAAACCTCCGTACTTGGTTTTTCACAAAGACAGAGTATCTCTCAGGCTAAATCCATCCTTTGTCCCTAAAGTTTGTTCCAGTTTCTGCCTACAGCAGTCATTAGAACTTCCAGTCTTCTTTCCGAAGTATTCTAACAAAGCGGAATTCATATTCCACACATTAGATGTCCACAGGCAATTGCGTTTTTATTTAGATAGGACCAAACAAACAAGGAAAACAGATCAGTTGTTTGTATCCTTTTTGGACAATAAATTGGGCAAAGCCGTCACAAAGGTCACTATTGCCAAATGGATCAGGGACTGTATTACTCAAGCTTATTCTTATTCTAATAAAGAGCTTACCACCTCTGTCAAAGCTCATTCTACAAGAGCTATGGCTACTTCGATAGCATTTCATTCTAAGCTTGCCATTAGTGACATTTGTGCTGCGGCTACATGGTCTTCCCGCACACTTTCATTTCCCACTACAAATTGGATGTGGCATCTAGAGGACGAGCTTCATTTGGTTCCACAGTGCTCAGGAGTGTTTTCCAATGAGCCACCCAGGATTTAGGTGCTAGGGACGCTGTCCCATCAGTACTGAATGTAGGCGAGATAGGATCACATAACATCTTTTAGTTATGTACTTACCATAACTTTAGATGTTTGGGATCCATCTCGCCTACATTCCCAATAACCCACCCTCCTTCCCCCTTCCTTGGAGATCAGAGGATATCCGAAGGTCCGAATCCTGTTGTTTCATCTTGAAACATCTGACAATGTTATATAAACAAGTTGTGTATGTGTGCATGAATGTGGACAAACAAGATCTGGGGGATTAGTGGTGGTGCATCCTGGGATAAGAAATAGCTCAGCCAATAAGAGGCCTCGCTCTATAGCATAGCGTGCCGAATCGGAGCCGAGGGATCGGCTCCGAGCCCATCAGTACTGAATGTAGGCGAGATGGATCCCAAACATCTAAAGTTATGGTAAGTACATAACTAAAAGTTATTACATCTCTGTACTCTATTACAGCTCTGTACTCTTCCCTCATTAGGCCAATAATTGAGTATAATGTCTCATTTGGTATGTACCTCTCCAAACACCTGCACCAACTGGAAAGAAATACCTCACAAAGAGAATCCTTGACCTCCAACACCTGTCCTATACGGACAGGTTTAGATCACTATCTCTCTACACGGTATCATACAGATTGCTCAGAGGTGATCTGTGTCTCGCCTACAAGGCAATATCGGACCCTGCCCTACTAGAGATGCTCCATATCTGTAAGTCTATCTCCTCGCATATTATCCACTCAAAAGGCCTAAATCTAATATATGACAGTAACAAAACCTGCTGGAGAGACACTTTTTTCTTCCAGAGGTTGCCCTTTCTCTGGAATAGACTTCCCATACATGTCAAATGCAGTACCTGATTGACCCTCTTCAAGCGCAACCTTGATGAGTGGATGGAAAACCACAAATTTGTCCCAGGGGTTCCATCTGTGTCCTTCAGTGACAGGGGTGACAGGTGATGATTGAGGTTTCTTTTTTAGGGATAAACTCTTGGCTTGGCTTGTAAGGGCCCCAGGGCCATTAGCCTAGTAACCTCCTATGATCATATGATCCCATCTGTGCTCATGTTTTACTTGTGTGGATGCATTCCCCATTATTTGCTTCCTGCATAACTATGTATTCTTAGATTTACATTCTTTAATTTGTATTATTTATATGCTATTTAGTAATGTATTTGTATCACCATGTGGTTTCTTTATGGCACTTTCACATTTCATGTCATTCGTGTGGGTATGTTTGATGAGCCTTCTGTATGTTTGGCTTATATGATATCATTGCATGTCACATATGTACATTGCATACCTGAACACTACCTCTGCTGCCTCTGGCTTGGAATGTTTTCTTTGATATCAGGATCCCATTTCTCCTGTACTTATTGGTTTATTACACAGCCACATTAATTTTTAGCTGCAGTACTGCTGCTTGGCACTGTCCTTCATTGTTTGCCTATTGCATGCGGGATTGGAGGTTTTAACCTGACCTCTGCTTTTCTGCTTCTACATTTCCTTAGCTGAATTTGATCAGCCTTACTGTTGCATGGCTTACACATGCATTGCCAAAAACCTTGTGTTTGATGATGTTTGATGTTCATTGTGTACTGCAATCACAACAATCCCCATTTCGTGTTCTGTGTCGCACAGTTACCATCATTCATACTCCTTTTGATATTACTATCTCACATTTTGCAACATCTCAGCACTGCTTTGTGCATTGACACATAATGTATTATTGAGGTGCATCATGACTCGTATGCATCCCCTTCCTGTTTGTCACCTTTCATTAACCCCTTGCTGTGCAGTCCATATGCATGCTGTCTGTTTACCTCACCTATCCTTTATGTACGTATATTACTGACCTTTGTCTTTCCTTGTGATACTTGTTATACATTTACACCCATGCTTTTCCCTAGCTCCTCTTTCTGTCTTTTTCCATACCTTCCATTTTCCAAAAAACAAAAATTGGGCCTATTCCCACCCAAAAAAAAAAATTACCCATGCCCCTCTGACTCTCTCTGTCTGACCTTCCACTTCCATCATCCATCTTATGTGCTGTTCTTCACCATCACCCCACATCTGTTTTGCTATCACCCTATTTCCTTGGGTATATGCGTTACTTGTGTTCCCCACACATGTCCATACTCATTGTTAACTATCGTTAGCACTATCGATGTGACAGTCATGCCACTTCACCATAATTAATAATTTTTGAATTAATTTTTTGCAGATTATGACAGATTCTGCAAATTGAAATGGATGTGTATGTGTATATGTACATTTGCATTTTGTGATGATATCTGCAACATATTGTGCATATTTGTTATTTTACAGGACTTTTACTGATGCACATTTGTCTTCAGTCAGTGTTTTCCACATATTACTGACATGTTTCATTGTGTTTGTCTACCTTCCACACACCTACATTGGTAATACAAATATATCACTTTATGGATGAGTTTTCCTTGTAATATGATTTTACAATACCTGAATGTAGTTGCGCTGACATTGCTGGTTATTTGTTGTGTCTACATTGTGCTGAGTTGTGCTCATTACAACGGGGGTGGGGGTGGGTGAGCATTTGCAAATTACTTGATTTGCTGCAAATCTTGCACAGAACTTAGTACAATCCACTGAATTCCACAAAGTTTATAGAGTCTGGACCACTGTGTTCAGTGCTTGTTCATAACTGCTGTTAATGAAATAATTCCACTTCCTAACATAAACTAGAGCTGATTCCTATCAGAGTAATATATCTGAAGGTTTTGCATTTCTTTGATTATTTGCTAAAACAACTTATCTATTTATAGAGTTTCAGTCACAATAGAAGGAAGCAGTGAAACTTTGAAGAACCAAGATCGATAAGGATATAATAAAGTGAGGGAGTAAATGGGAAGAACCAGAATCAAAGGTCACACTGGCACAAAATGCAGCATTTTAATTTCCAAAGAAGAAGAAAGTAAAAATCAGGGTAATTGTGCACAGAATATAAAGATTGATCACTGAAGGGAATAAACATTTGGTTTTAATTTTTTTTTTTATTCATTTGTTAATTAGGTACGCTGACTGGTCTGATGACCCTTTTCAGCCACAAGACAAGCCAGAGGAAAAGTGATATCAGATCTCACTAATTTTATTATTTACATTTGTAGGCAGTGTAACATCACATTAGCTATTAAATCTGAAGTATGATACCACTTTAATGAATAAATGAAAAATAAACACAGTTTTGCATTTTTGCCACTTCTTCAGATTTAAAACTCTGTTCTATATATATATTTTTTTGATGATTACATTGATGGTGGGTGTTCAAGGCTAGAGGTTTTGGTAGAAAACTGAGGATCTCATTGGTGATTATTAAGGGAAGGGTCAATGTCCACAGTAGTTTGGCAAAAAGAAACAGTGAAGGTTATAGCATAATAGGAGAGCATAAATAGTAAAAGAAGTAATAGAATGGAATGAAATACCACTTGACTTTTACTGATATAACAGGTTAAACCACAGATAATGGTTTCAGACATTAGTATGTAACGATTAGGTTAAAAGAAATGCAATTAATTTGTTGACAATATAGTATACTGCTTTGAATCTAGCCAATACTCTAAAACTGATTGCAACTTAGTAGGAGGAATAAATGCTGAAATAGTTTTGACTTAAACTGATACCTCACATTTGTGGTTAAAATGTGTCCTGGGAGGTTGTTACAGATGACAGAAGCATTTATATTGAGATAACACATTCTGTCAACCTTTAGACTGAAGGGAGCTCTACGTAATATACTTCCACCTTAGTCTTGAGATCGAAAATATATATTTGGCTGAGAATTGTGAACTTAAACATGGAAATGTCCTTTGGTCCAGTCTTAGTAGTTTTAATATTTGTGTACCTCATTTATTTATTTCTTTATTTGTTAACCATGTAGATAGGCTGGACCAAGGATCCTTTCACTTTTAATGTGTTCCTTTTGGCACAGATACAGTGCTTTGCATGTTATATAGTTATTAAAGTGAAATGAAAAAACATAATAAGTAATTGTGATAGAACAGGAAGGACCACAGATGTGCCATGGTATTGATATCGATATCCACATAAGTCTTTATTTATAAACTTAGAAGTAAACAAGAAATAGGAGAAACTGTACAGCAGACATGAAATTGATACTGTTTGTTACTCAGAGCTGCAATTCAGAAAGTGGTTAGTCATTGAAATTGCAAGCTGGAACTTTAGAAGTTTGAAGTTAAGATGTAATAATTTAATGTATATTTAAGCGCTGACATTCACTGGTGCTGTTAAGGTAAGCTATTAGCCTTGATGCAATTGTCTAATAGTTTGTTTCCTAATACCTATGGGGATTGGGTTCCTACAGACTATGGCAACTTTATTGAAGCATTAAGATAGACAGCACTTAGGCATAATGAGCAGTTATGTTATTAAACATTTGTTGGAGTTATACAACTGCAAATGTTATTCAAGCGTCATTTTTAGTAAAGATGTGTTAGTGCCATGTGATGAAGGATAAGGTATATCCTAGTTTAGGAATGAAACTACAGATAACAACTGTATATCAGGCTTCATATATTATTAACTGGATGATTCAGAAACATATTTTAGATGGGTGATGATTTTAGCAGCATTCTGTTTTGTATGATAACTGAAAGCTAGTATGGGGACAAGCCAAAGTAGGTTATTAACTGGAAGTGAAATGAGTGAAAGTGCCTCATAGGGTCAGTTAAATGCTCGGATGATGGTCAGTAGTCTGTACAAAAATCAGAACATGTTACTTCTGTTTTTGTACATCCAGTGATGACAAATGGTATTCAGCCCATTTTGGAAGTGATGTTTGGGTGGTCTTGAACTTATTTCCACAACACAGCAGTGCGATATCATCTTCCCAGAGTTCATGTGGGACAAGTGTTGCACCGAATGAAACATGGAATTAAAACAAAAATAGCCGTAAAAGTATATATGTCTGTGATTTTCAAATCATATGAGGTTACATTTAATCATCATATATAAGCCTTTCTAAATACTCCTATTTTGTGCCCTTCATTGCAGACTTTTTTTAATTGTGCATTGAGTTCCTTGAATGAATATTATCAAATGTGTATTTTTATACACTCACCCACTCCCAAGCAAGGCTCATTTTTTCTAGGAGAAAGGACAGACCATCAAATTTTATTGCTGGCTATGGAAAAATACAAACAATTACTGGATACATGGATTTTAGACCAAAGCAACCTAAATGTTTTGGCTGCTTTTTGTATTGCTCCCTTTCTGTCTCTGTAACCATGAAGTATTAATTTATTATTTTATAAATGTACATTTACACTAATTTAGTTTAATCTCATAAGCAAATTACAGGAAAACATAGCTCACTGTACTAAATAAAAAAGATGAAGAGACAAGATGAACACTTTAATATCAGTATATGCGGCTGACTGTAAACAGACTCAGAAAAATCAGATTCTGTCAGAATATCAGTACTGTATTATTACTAGTAATTTTGTAAGATACTTTTTTGCATTGAATTGCATAGTCAAAATGACCTCCTAGTGCTCACTAAGCCAGGGGCAACAGCTGCATATAACCCTCTCATAGCCCCCCCCATTCTTTAAGACTAACAGACTTCTCTGCAGTGACTCCCTTCAATACTTCTTATAGTTTGGCGACCCTGTTCCTCAGAAGCATATTTGGACCCAGGGCTTGTAATTCCCTAACAAAAGGATACCTTTGACCCTGTGTCTTACTACCAGGCTTTTCCCTTGGACTTTCACAGACTAGTGCATGAAATTCTTATTTGACTTTCAAAAGCTAGTGCAAGTACTTTCTTTAATTTGTCTTTATTGTAAAGCCATCCTATACTATTTTTTCTCTATTTCTGATGTGATGCCCACGCACTGGTCCAGTAATTAAGGAGCCTCAATCCTCACCACTAACACCATTTAGGGGCATGCACATTGGGGGGATAACAAGTACACTCACAGTAAAGTACAATTTCGCTTAAGTACAATTACCCTTTCTCTCCAGATCCCCAATAAGACTCCCCACTGGCAGAGCTATAGGGTTCAGATCTCAGCTGAGTAGTCAAGCCAAAACCTCCAGTACCCTCTCTGTCCAACCAGTGCTAAACCAACCTACAATTGGCATTTTGTCTGTCCCACTTACTGGCTCTCTCAACTTTTGTTCCCCACCTTGCTTCCGTGGACATCTGTATGCCACATGGCCCCACTGGTTGCATTCATAACATTTATCTCTAGGTCCTGGATGTGTACCTGGACTAGTGGCTTGCTACTGGCAGATTCTGTTGGAGCAGTCTGGGCTGTCCACCATGGGTTCCTTTAGACCCATGAGCAGCACTGGGTGTCCCTTTCCTGTGCAGTGATGCTCTGCTTGCTAGGTATAGGTCTCCCTTCTTCCCCAAGTCATCTGAACTCCAAACTGGAGGTAAAGCTCTCTCCAATCAAGATTGAACTTGACAGTCAAGAAGAGAAGGTAAACACTTGCACCACACCACATTCATCACATAGTCTCACTAGATCTACACCACCAAAATCCACACATAGAAACACAAAAACTTTCACGGAGGCTCTCAATAATAATCTGCTCAAGCAACAGAGACCTCCAAAGCAGAAATGCAAGCAACCTCCACCCCCCAACACAACCCAAATGACACATAGCCCGCAAACTCAGTGTTCCACTCAACCACAGCCAATAAGGCAAAACAACGTACACAACACACTAGTCATAGGTGACTCTATAGTCAGGCACACTGATGTCCCACTCACCAGGCTAAACAAGGAGAAGGTTACTGTCAGCTGCCTTTCGGGTGCCAGGATCCGCCACATAACCCATGCACTCAGGTCACTCCACAACAAGTACAAATATGACTCTGTCATTGTCCATGTTGGTGTGAACGACGTGAGATGTACCTCCCTGGACTATATGAAAAGAGACATGGAAGAGCTCTCCGATCTTGTAGCCCAGGCAGGTATGACCCTAGCCCTGAGTAGCATTCTGCCATCACCCAGAATGATGCTGCAGTACAAGGACAAAATGACTGACTTCAACAATTGGCTAAGCTTCTGGTGCCATTCTAAAGGGATCCAGTATCTGTCTGCCTGGGATGACATAGTCGACAGACCATGATGCTTTGCCAGAGATGGCCTGCACCTGTCACCCCTGAGATTCCAGATACTGGCTAAGGTTCTTGCCACTCCTATAGTGCCATTTTTAGGCAAGGTTCAAATGACAAATTCACCACCATAACAGGAACAGGCAAGCAAAAACTGAGGGTGATGCTACTCAGTGCTAGAAGTCTAAATCTCAAAATGCACTCACTCAAGGCACTCCTTAAAATGGAGAACATCGATATCTGTGCAGTGACTGAGACCTAGTTCAAGGCTCCAGAGAGCACCCCTGCACTACCAGGCTATAACTTATACCACACTTTTCGGCCATGTAACCTGGTCCGGAACACCAAAGGCAGAGGTGTGTCCATATTCATTAAGGATATCCACACCTCCAGGCTAGTTGCTCAGCATAATGCAGCCGAGGTTATCCAAGTGCAACTAACTCTGGGCAAAACTACAATCCAAATTGTAGCTTGCTACAGATCACCTACCATGCCCCAGGATTCCCACTCCTCTTTTTTGATGTACTGGAAAATATTAGGGTTCAACCAAACACCCTAATAATGGGCGATTTCAACTACCCCACCATTAACTGGGAAAACTACTCATGTACCAACTCCTTCGCTCAACGCTTTCTGGAATTTCTAAACTCCAATGCCCTGGATCAACTTATCCACATCCCCACCAGGAGCAACAATATCCTAGATCTAGTCATTACCAATATGAGTGACCGGTGTTCCACACCTGAAGTCAACGCTTCATTGGTCCGATCCGACCATAAGCTAATTACCCTAGATATCCACATCCTGCTTCCACTCCCATTAAGGAAACCATGGTAAAACGTTTCTCCAAAGCCAACTTCATGCTTCTTAAGACAGAAGTCGTGGACTTCATGACACCCATGCAGATGGACAATACAGTTGCGACTACTGAATCCTACACAATTGCACTTTATAAGCACTTACATGAGTGCATGAATCGTGCTATCCCGAACAGAACCAAGACACTATCCTCCAAAAAAGGAAGCCAATCTGGTGGTCCCCTGCCATAAACAAACTGTACAACAGAAGGAAGAAACTCTTGCAAAAGAGAGTAAAATCCCATGAGTGGAGGAGCTCCCTGGTCAGCCTCAGTAAGAAGCTGCAATCCCTGATAAAATCCTCCAAAGCCAGTTACGAAAACAAAATCACCACTGATTCTAAAGACAACCACAAAGCATTCTATAGCTTTGTCAAGAATCGCAATGGTAACACTCATATCTGCTCTGAGTTACAGCACAATGGCACTAAATATACAGACCCAACTGATATTGCCAACATCCTGGCAGATAGGTTCAGTGCTAACTTTACCCCCATCTCACCCCCTAAAGAGCCCATCTCTATATCGGAAGAATGCAAAGTTCCTGTAATCACGGCTGCACATGTAAAGCCACACTCTCCAAAACCAAGAACACAGCATCCATGGGACCAGACAACATCCCAGGCTGCGTTCTACATGAACTACAGAATGAACTAAGTACCATGTTCAATCATAGCCTCACCTCAGGCTTTGTGCCTGCTGAATGATGCACAGCAACGGTTATCCCACTCCACAAGGGGGGAGCCACCACGGACCCCAGGAACTACCACCCCATTAACCTGATGAGACTGGTCTGCAAGGCCATTGAACGTATCATCATGGAACTTATAAACAAAGACATTGGTAATCTCCAAACTCTGGATCCCACCCAGTTCGGGTTTGTAAAAGGTAGATCATGTCTCCTAAACCCAATAGACTTCTTTGAAGCAGTCACCAAAGCCGTAGACAAGGGTAAGGTGGTTCACACAGCCTATCTAGATCTTGCCAAGGCTTTCAACACCATCCCCCACTCTGGAATTATAGATAAACTCACTAAACTAGGTATAAATCCTTATGTCATAAGATGGGTTGCCAACTGGCTCACTGACAGAACCCACACTGTGAAAGTAGCAGACTCCAAATCCGACTTCAGACCAGTGACAAGTGGAGTACCACAGGGTTCAGTCCTGGGTCCTCTCCTGTTTGGTATCTACTTTTCTGAAGTACAGGCTAACACAGAAGGTCTTTGGCTAACGAAGTTCACAGATGACTGCAAACTAGGAGCCATAATCGAAACTCCTAACGATGTGGACATCCTACAAAAGGGCCTCACTGAGACAGATGCCTGGTGTCAAAGCCATGGCCTCAAGCTCAATGCTAAAAAATGCATTGTCATCCCCTTTGGTAAAAACTCTGTACCCATGAACTACAACATAGGTGGTAGAATACTTAACACCGAAAGTGTGATAAGAGACCTTGGGACACAGGTGGACAGTAGTCTCTCCTTTGATAATCACATCACCACAGTAGTCAGGAAATCCTTCTACGTGGCACACCTCATCACAAAAGGTTTCTCATCCAGAAAAAAAGAGGTCATTGCTCCCCTCTACTCATCACTCATTAGACCCATTATAGAGTACAACGCCCCTTTTGGTATGTACCTCACAAGACATTTACAACAACTGGAAAGGCCACAGAAATACCTCACAAAGAGGATTACCAGCCTCAAACAGATGCCCTCATGAACCGTCTCAAAAAACTCCAGCTTTACTCAATCGCATATCGCCTACTCAGAGGTGATCTCTGCCTAACATACAAAGCTATGTCAAACCCAGAGCTGTTGGACATGCTCCACTTAAAGAAATCACAATCCCTCCGAGGGATAGATTCCTGTCCCAGAGACTTCCCATACTCTGGAATAAACTACCTATCTATATCAAGCAAAGCTCCTCATTAGCACTCTTCAAGAAGAATCTTGATGATTGGATGGGAAATAGGAAATTCACCCCAGGGATCACCTCTGCGGCTCTGCTTGGCAAAAGCCAGGGTACCTTTTTGGCTGGGCTTGTATAGGCCCCAGGGTTGATAGCCTAGTACCTACCTATGAACCTATGAAGTAGCACATTGTCTTTCAGCTAACCAGAGCTTCATGTCCTCAGGCAAAGTGCTAAAGGCTTGTTCCCTCACCAAAAGGTCTGCCAGCCCTTCAAAAGTGGTGACCTGACATCCACTCACCCACCTATGAAAATAATTGCTTAGTTCAGCAACATATTCACACACACTTTCATCTGCCTTGCGTCTATGCTTACAAAACTTTTTCCTGTAAGCTTCAGGTGTTAGCTTAAACAATTCTAGCAAACAATTCTTAACAGAAGTATAATCAAAACATTTATGATCAGATATCTTGGACAACACAGTTACAGCTTTACCATGGAGCAAGGGGGTCAGGAACCATACCCAGAGCCTTTGGTCAACATCATACTGTTTACATGCCCTCTCAAACATATGAATGAAATATCAAAATTATCTCCCTCTGTAAACTGTGGAAGAAATTTACTGACCTTTTGTGCTTCTGAAGTCCAGTTACTCCCTTCCCCATTACCTCCATGACTCTGGTGAAGAGTCAGCATCTCAATTTCGTGCTGCCTCTGCCTCTCCTTCTTCTCAGCTTCCAGGCATAGCAGTTTCTCATTCAACTCAGACTGTAGATGTCTCAGTCTCTTTGCTGCTTCTGTTTCCAAATGCCTGGCCTCCAACTGAAGTCTCTTTAGCTCCAGATGCATTTTTAAGTCCTCTGCAGAAAGGGTGAGTTGTCCATTCTCTGAGTGTTGTAAATCTCCACGGCCCATTTGATCATCCTCCTGGTTGCTATTCTCTGATGCAGCTGTGACTAAAGCTGCAATCATGTCTTCCTTAGCCAGGTTTTCATGCACCAGTCCTTTAGCCTGACACATCTCAGCCAACTGGCTCTTCGTCAGCTTACCTTACTCCACTGCTGACATGCTTGCTTGCTGTCCCTGACTAACTAAGCTAACAAAATAAATTAAACAGTTGTGATCTGAACTCTGAATATTCACTGCATGGCTGATTTAAAGTACAAAAACACCTTCAGTGATCACTGTACACAAGCTACAGGAATTCACTATTCACACCACTATACGCCAATTAATATGTGATGTGGCTAACTGACCACTATCAAACAATTAATATTTGATGTGGATATCCAACCACTGCCAAACAATTAACATGTGACGCCCATGCACTGACACATTAATCAAGGATCCTCAATCCTCAACACTAACACCAGTGAGGGGTGTGCACATTGAGGGGATAACAAGTACACACACAGTAAAGTACAATTTCCCTTAAGGGCACACAGAGATCACACTCAGTCTGGGGTTGGTTGCTCCCTTTCTGTCCAGATCCCAGTAAGACCCCTCACTGACACAGCTATAGGGTTCAGATCTCAGCTGAGTAGCCAAACCAAAACATCCACTACCCTCTATGTCTAACCAGTGCTTCATGTCCCTGCCCAAGTAGATGACACACACACGTTGAGATTTGGTTTATATGCAAACAGACAGACACTCCTGAGGAAGGCTGGCACAGGTTCTCTGCCTATGTCCCTTCCTGCCAGGCTATAAGGTAGTAATTACTGCCACCAACTACTCTTATCAGCTACTAATAAGGCTCTTCCCAAAGAGTGACCAATTTCACTGTGTAATATTACTGTTATCCAAATAGTAAGTGTGACTGAGCAGCAAGACTATTGGAGTGGCTTGGACAGTATCACCTAATACATGCAAGTACTCTCTAATAGCTTAAATTATCTCTACACAAAACAGCCACAGTTGAAAGGTATAACATATTTAATAATAAATAATAAAAACACAAGACAATACTTATTCATTCAACACAATGACATTACAGAGTTCAGAAATCACAGGAAACATTTAAAACAATATTGTAGGATAGTCTGACTTAAATATAGAAAACAGCTAGGCTAATCTGGCTATATTTCTATCTAACTCTAAGAGAAATTCTAAAGTCTAAGATCCTACTTGCAGAGCAAAGCAAGTGGTGGTGAGGTGATGTCAGCATCAGACAAAATCCAAAAATGATTAATTCTCTCTCTCTGAGAAAGTCTTAAATTGATAACACAGTACTGCTGAGTCACTTCACATTACATCATCCTTGACACTTCTCTGGTTTAGTTTCCCAGGCTCACAGAACTTAAAAGTTTAACATTTCTTTGATCTTGCAGCTGCTAGGAAGCCACAGCAATAAAATATGCTCTACATGTAAAACCTTAGTAATTATCTCTTAAGTTAAGACAATAGAAATAATTTCTTGCCCCAGACATTCTGTCTCTGAGCTTGAGATCAAACAGTCACAAAATGCTTCACTTATCAACTTTCTTCCAGCAGGGTGCACTGTGGTTACATTCCTGAAGCTCAGAACATACACAGTTTTCTTTACATTTGTCAAACAAGCCTGCAGATCATATCCATATTTACAGGGACATAGAATTATGTACAAAATTCTATCTTGCTAAGCTGGCAGCCTTCACACCTGACTTACCTGGTTAGTGTCTTACACTGATAGTGATAGTTTTTATTCTGCAGGCTCATTTCTGCTATCGCTTTGCTAGCTGCACGTGCTGCCCGCTCCATTTGCCCTCACTGCACTCGGAATCACTCTGCTCCCCTACCCCCATTCCCACCCACCCCAGGATTAATTTCCTTTATTTCTAGACAGGCTCCTCCCCTTTTCTTTATCCTCCAATCAGCATGCTACCTACAATTTTCAATCTCACTTCATCCATTAGCTCATCAAGTCTCCTTTCTGACTCTTCTACATAAGATTTTCTTTACTTTATCTACAATCTATCACCCCTGACCTTAACTACAATCTGCCTTCTTTACTATTCCTCTAATAAAACCTATCATCTCTCTTCCTGTCCTGCTAGCTCTGTTACTCCTAGCCCTTTATACCACCTCCTTCCAATCATACCTTCTTAGAAACAACCCTTCCCCTACTTTGACAGTAATTGAGGACCTGCATCACGAGAAACCCACTATTCACATCTCTCCATACCTTTTCAACACCTCCCCTACTCTACTGGGTCTGTATCAGAAGATTGAAATTTCAGGTAGTTGAATATCTAAAGCTCGAGCTTTAAATATTGAAATCTGAAAACTGTAAATGGCTACTTCCATGAAGTTTTCTTCAGGGAAAACATTTGCTTGACCATTATGCAGAATTTGCCCTTTTGTCCAATGTAGAGCGATCTCAGAATTTGTATATTTAGTTAGTGGTGTGGGGGGTAAAGCCCCCCTCTTGATTTGGGTTTAGAAGTTTGTTTGTTTTTTTATATGGCCAAGCAAATTCTTTCCCTGTGTGGAAGTGGCCATTCATAGTTTTTAGCTTTCGATATTTACAGATTGAGCTTTAGGTATTTGACTACCTAAAATTTCAATCTTATAATATAGACCCTACTCTACTATTCTCTCATAGATATTTTTCAGACCCACAGCTCTACTATTGCACTTCTTCTTCTTTTGGCTTTTCCCAGTTAGGGGTCGCCACAGCAGATCATCTGTCCGCTCATGATTGGCAGTGGAGTTTTACAGTGTCGAGTTGCCAGCCCGGCGCCCAGTCTTCTACAGAAGGCACACACATGCACACACTCATGCCTAGGACCAATTTTAGAGTGTCCAATCCATCTACAGCATGTCTTTAGGATGTGGGAGGAAACCGAAGCACCTGGAGGAAACCCACGTGACCACAGGGAGGACAGGCAGACTCTGCACAGAAGGCACCCCAGTCGAGGATCGAACCGGAGAACCTCTTGCTGTGAGGCGGCAATGCTAACTGCTGCACCACCGCTCTACTACTGCACTATATATATATATATATATATATATATATATATATATATATATATACATACATATCACAGTCTGTTTTCCAAACTAAGATGTCTTACCCTCCATTCCCTTATCCATATTAAACTCCAGTGTGACATCCATCCTAATCCAGGCCCAACCCTTACCACATTCTCTGTACCCCCCCCCCAATCTACATTCTGACACCACCCCTAACTCCACACCTAACTCCTATCTGCCACTGAAAAAAGTAACTCTGACCTTCTCATCAGAAACGTCGACCTCAGAAGCTTGATAAATAAAGTACATGAATTTCATGCTGCTATTTTCCTTTAGTCCCCTGATGTAGCTATCATTACTGAAACATGGCTAAGCCTCATATTAAATCTGAAGAATTTCTTCCCAAAGGTTATAGCATCCTCAGAGCTGATAGACATAGTGGTAGGATTGCCATTTTGTTTAAAGACAATCTTAACTCTACTCAACCTGATATCCCTAACTCAGAAGTTTCAGTAGCATGCCTAGATATGAATAATCATAACTCCATTATCTTTATAGCAATCTACCTGCCCCCTGCTAATAACCTCCAAAATATTGAAAACATCCTTGAATGGGCTTCTACCAACTTCAGCCATGAAACTATTATACTTGAAGATTTTAACCTTGACTGGACTACCTACTCTTCTAACCCCCCTATTAACTTTATAAACCTGTATAATTTCTGTCAAAAAAATTGATCACCCCACATGCATCGACAAACACACCAGCAGGCAATCCATTCTTGACTGGATTTTGACAAACAAATCCAATATTAGCTATGATGCTGGGTGTCTCCCTGACACACTAAGCAATCACATTCCTACCTACTTGATTAGAAAACATGCACACAATTCCTGTAACATTTTATTTTGCTACATTCATAATAAACAACACTTTTCCCCTACCGTATTTAATACATTTGTTCAACAATATGACTGGGCACCTCTAAAAGCTCTTCAATTAGACTGTGCAGTACAGTACTTCAATAGTGCTTTCCTACAAATACTTAATGATCTAGCCACAATTAGAAAAATTTGTACCAAATCCAAACAGCTTCCCTGGTTGTCACAAGACACAATTCTTCTACTAAAACAAAGGGACAGAGCCTGGTATCTCTTTCAGAATAATAGAAGTAAATAAAATCTCATTATCTACCAACAACTTCGAAATCAAACCAAAATACTAATTAAACAAGGCAAAAAATAAACTACTTCCAAACAAGTCAGCTAAAATACCTGAGAAACCCCAAGAGATTCTGGCAAACAATCAACCTCCTTCTCAATCCAGGAAAACTCACTACCCCAGCCCCAACTCTGACCAACCCAAATGATTGCATAGCCACTCAATTTAACTCTCATTTTATTAACTCAATAACCTCTTTACTAAACAGAACACCTAATATGCCTCTGTCCATACCTCAAACCTCTAACAACAATTTTACCCTCCTCTAGCTCAAACCTATCCATACAAGTTATATTTAAAATCTCATTTCTAAACTAAAACCTTGTGCACTAGCTGCAGACCAGCTACCTGGTGACTTTCTACAACTAGCTGCTACTTCCATCGCTTATCCTATATCTATTCTCATTAACCATTCTATCTCTGAACAGTACGTACCACTCCTCTGTAAAATATATCATGTCATACCCTTACATAAAGGCAGTCGCTCTACTGATGTATGCTACTACAGACCTATAGCCATTTTGTCACCACTTGCCAAAATCTTAGAAAAAGTATACACAAACAGATCTTAGACCACTTTCAGTCAAATAATCTATTATCTAATAACAACATGGCTTTTGACCTAGGCATAGCACCAGTACAGCTCTAATTAGCTTTACTAATACTGTAAATCAACACAAAAAAACAAAAACAACTAGTCTCTGCTACCTTCCTAGATATATCAAAAGCATTTGACACTGTATCTCATCAAATACTTCTCAATAAACTGGCTTTCTACCACTGCAGCTCTGAAGCCCTAAACTGGTTTCATAGCTACCTGTCAGATAGCCACTTTATGGGACAATAAACTCTTCCCCCAGCTCCCTATATGTGTAGGGGTCCCACAAGCATCTATCCTTGGCCCACTTTTATTCACAATTTTATCAATGACCTAAACTCCTCAGTAAATCCAAAATCCAGCCTCAATCATACAATATGGTGATGATGCTTCCCTAAACTGCCCTGCCTCCTCTATCAAAGAACTCCAAGAAAAAACTCAGACAGCCCTCCACAATATTGAAAACTAATTAACAGCCCGTCAACTTATACTTAACCTAAATAAAACCAAGCTTATGGTCTTCTATAATACCTTAACAACAAACAAACAACTACCTATCTCTATTTCCTCCACCAATGGCACAAAAATAGAGCCCGTTGAACATACAAAACTTTCTGGTGTCACAATTGATAGTGGACTTAAGTTTGACAAACGCCTTGCACTAACAATTAAAAAGGTTCATGTCAAACTGGGTTCTCTCTGTAGGGCTAAATCGTATCTTACTGAGCATGCCAGACTCGCAACAGCCAGAACCCGTCTCTTATCTCCCCTTCTTTACTGTTCACAAATATTGTACCAATCTTAAAAAAATCTGAAGTGAATAGCCTTGAATCTTACAATAACAAAATAGCCAAATTTGCCACTAATCAGTCTCAAAGATCTCACTATTGCACTGCCCTTCTCCAGCTGAACTGGTTAGAGCTGCCTTGCCTGCTTATTCTGACTCAGCTACTGACTGCCCATACAGTCTTATACAAACCTGACAACTGCCCAGCTCTCTCTGACCTTGTCCAACCCTACACTAACCTAAAATCTCTTAGGTCTGCTGATAAAGTATTGTTGAAGGTTAACAAAACCTAAAACTCTCACGGCGTCTCCTTATACTCACATATCATTGCCAAACACTGGAATTCTCTACCTCAGCATATTCTGCCATCAGTGATATACATTCATTTAAACAGTCCCTAAAGGAATATTTCACCAAACATAGGCTTTGCTCGTGTTCTCCACCAGGCTAACTAATTTAACCCTTTACTGTCTAACTTCCTTCGCTCCACCACCCATTGTCAAAATTTCTTGGCAATTGAGCATTCTTAGCTTCAGTGAGTGATATTTTTACCCCCCCCCCCCAAAAATTGTCGGATTCACTATGTAATTTAAAAATACTGAAATCCCGAATTTCAGTATTTCGAAATTACATAGACGAAGACACCAAACACCGAAGCCCTAAAATCCCGAAATTCAAAATCCTGACGCTACACTACAAATAGAGCACACACAAACACATACGCACAACTTCTCTCAAAACTCAAATATAATATTCTACACTACAGATAAGCAGGGGGGCAAGCCTCCCTGTGCCCCCCACACCCCTCTACTTATATATACTAACTACGAGATTGCACAATTAGACACACACAAGCAACTCACTCCCACATATTGTACACACCCTTGCACACACACATCACAGTCAAAACACACACTGACAGACACTAAAGCCCCTAACCAACAGACATACACATACATACATACCCAAACTCACATCTTACCATTCACACACCACAACACCAGAAGCGCTAATTCAAAATCTCTGTACTTCGGGATTTTGAATTTCATGCTTCTGGTTTGCCGGTATTTCAAGACTTCGGTATTTTAATTTCGAAATACTGAAATTCGGGATTTCAGTATTTCAAAATTAGAAAGGGAACCCTAATTGTCATATGTACAAATGTATACATTATGTAATCTTTTTTGGAGCTTCTCTCCCCGGGTCTCCACTGAAAATGGGCTTCTGGCCCAGTCAGACACTACTCAATTATGAAATGTAAATAAATAAATAGTATGCACTTTTGTTTTGTTGTATTATGTTTCAATGACTGATGTTATTTTGTATCAGGCATGGGTTTCTGGAGCAGTTTATTTACTAGATTGGTAAATCAATAAATATGGAACCACCATTGTAGCTTGTTATTTATTTATTTTTTTTCTAAGTGATGTCTGCTGAAGAAAGCTGGAGAAAATCCATATCAGTAGGTATTTGTGTATGTATGTTTGTACATATTTACATGTGTTAATCAGAACTGTCCATCTGAGCAGAATACATTTTCAGCAACAGCTGTGATAGTGCAAGTAAATAGTTGTATTAGAGCATGTTTGAAGCTTGCGATATCGTCAGATGTTTTAGAATACATAAACAATTAGAAAATAAGTGGCAATGTGTATAAAAGTCTGTATGTTATACAAGAAAGCAAACAGGTTAAAAAGTATGAGATCATGAAAGAGAGCAAAAGTAGCAGTGTGTACAACAGCGTCTGTTCTATAACATTGTAAGGAAGGATGCTTGAGGCAATGCACAGCTTGAAAAGATGTTGAAGCTATGCAATATTAATACAAGGGCAGGATGTTTAATATGTAACAGGTTTAGTGCATAATATATTAGGACAGGCTGCCTGAATACTTACCTGTGTAGTTAAACGAGGAGTTTGGGCTTATGTAATGAATGTGAACGTTTTGGTGAAGCATGTTTTTGAGCATTTTCTGGACATGATTCTGAAGGAAAGCTGCTTCAAAGAGAAATGATTTCTACTACATTGTTTAGATGCAATGGTTAAGAATGTGGATTCACCATGACAGCTTCCTGCAGTGGAGGATTGTAACATGCATGGGTTTGTGGAGGTACCATTTTAGCATTCCTATTGCGTGACAATTTTCAGGGTAGAATCATTTAATATGGGCAGTTCTAAAGATGGTTATTCAGATAACTGATGAAATCTAGCCACAAATTCTCTTAAATGAAATGCAGTGATGGGTTCTGGCTGAGTGACCTAATGCATACCTCTCAACTTCCAGCATTTCTCAACATGACCAGATTTTTACTTCAAATTTTTAATCTTTTCCTCATAAAATGTGTAGTTTGCTGGAAAATCGTTGAGGATTGCTGTCACTAAATAAGGATTTGAGTTTCAGACTCCATACCCTAAATAAATTGCATGCTAATGCAAAACCTGTACCTTTCTAAGTTAATATGAGTAATATTTAAAACCTATTCCTGATTTGGGCCTTTGTACCACCATTGTTTTAGCTTTTCCCCTGATTCTTTGATAAAAGTTTGAGATGTATGACCAGATGCAGTCATAACAAGTCTATTGCAGTACTGTTGTAATTTAGTAAATTGAGAGGAAGGTTGGTAAGGACATATGAGGCATAAATGACACTGAGAAGCAAAATGTCATAATCTCCTCAAATTTGCAAAGAAGGCTCAGCTTTTGCTTTGTTTTGAGTGTGTCTATTTTTGCATGTATATCAAACCTGAGATGATGATCACATTGCAAACCAAATGCTTACTTACTGGTATAGGTTCAGAATGGGATAAAATTTGTTGCTGTCTATAATTGCAAATGTGGTGAGGTAGCCAGACCTGGTGTCTTATGTTTTCATCAGGTTTTATCCATTATGACAGTGGGCCGAATTCCAAAAGCTAGTTGCGGACAGTGCAGCACGCCGAGGGAAGATTTATGTGTACCAGCTGTGGATGCATTTTCAGAAAGTATTTTGCAAGTAGTCTGAGTACTTATTTATTCAGTGTAGGATAATTATGGGATTCCACACATGCCAGTTGGATTCCAAAGTATATTGTGTGCACCTTAAATGTCACAGACTGTGACACCAACTCTGTTTCCAAAACCCTCAGTGAATGCTATACAGCAGTGCAAGCAATGTAAGCTATTCCCATAGAATTCTATGGAATCCATAACAATACCAAAAAAAAAATGCTAAGTGCATTGAGGGAACTGCAACAGCCTGTGATACTGCAAGTTATGGAAGAAGATCTAGCTATGTGTCCTAGAAGGCAGCCAGCTAGACAGAGAGCAAGGCTGCAACCAAACCAACTCTCAGATCAAGAAATCATTGATAGGTACCACCTAGACAGACAGCTGGTGGAGGCTGTGTGCAACATGTTTGCCCCAAATATGTCTTTATGGACATTGTGAACAACCCCATCCCTCTCAAAACAAAATTGTGCCTGAGCCTAGATGTGCTGGCATCTGGACATTACAACAACATATGGGAGATGCTGTAGGAGTGTCACAGACAGTGTTACTCTAATTTGTATCCTGTCAGTGTGCAACAAGGTAGATGAACACATGCACTTTCCATCTACTCCATGAAACAACAAACTGTCATGTACAAGTTCGATAACCTTACAAATTTCTCCCATGTACTTGGTGCAATAGACTGCACCTGCATCCCTATTACAATTCCCATGCACCCAGAAGCAAACAGATACAGCAGTAGAAAGGGGTGGTCATACCTGAACTGCCAGGTGGTGTGAGCAGCAGATGGCAGTATAATAAACATTATGGTGACACAAGCTGGAAGTGTCCATGATGTTACCATATGGAGGGAAAGTGGTCTGAGGGCTGTATTCCAGCAAGGTGAAAAATCTGAGGGAATAATACTAGGTAAGTACAAGAACACAGTTAGGATGTAAGCTAAAGACATCCCTGTCAATATTATCCATGATGACAAAACATGTGTTTCCACTCCCCACACAAGTGACTGTGTTATCCACTCGAGCTGTGGCTAATGACGCCATACAGAGAATTGTCAAACCCTGCAGAGGAGGCTTAATAGAGAACAAGCAACAAAACAAAATACTGTGGAGCATGTCTTTGATGTACGGAAAGCCAGGTTCAGATGTCAGGTCACATACAGGGGTGCATTGCAATACAGATCTGAAAAGGCAATACAGGTGATTACTATGTGTGCCCAACTGCACACTATGCTAACAACAACACATGGTGGTCTTCCAGCTGCAGGTGTGGGTAAACTACCCCAAGAACCCCAGATGTCTGAAGGTGACATTCTGCAGCTATCAGAGGAGGAGCAGGATGACACTTGTGACCACAAGTCCAGGCCCAGGCAGCATGGCAGCATCTGATGCACACCTCTGAGTCATGAATAGCCACTGGTGCAGAAATACACAGACAAAACAGTGATGTTCAGGGTTGCCCCACCACAGCAGTGCATATTGTATTTAATGGCAATTACCTAGTTGATATACACTCTGGGCATCAGACATAACAAAATAATTCTAACATATAACAGTATGAACATATACAAATCTATCACAACTCAGACCATCAGCTCTGACTACAAGTTACACAAGTGTGCATACAGATTCATACTGGTGTATTTATCTATAGCAGACAACAAAGAACATATCTCTGTGAAACCCATTCCTACCTGTTCACTATCAAAGTATGCAAACAAGAAACAAAATCAGGACATACTGCAGAACTGTTGCCCATATCACACTCAACATATATCAATGTAAAATATGGATAAAGGTTAATGTACTAAATGGAGTCACCTATGGTTATTAAAAATGTCAGACTCCCATGGCATCAGACTTCACAACAGCCAAGGATAGATGACATTGTCAGTGGTCTGCACAACAATCATTATCATGACAGGGTGAGACTACAAGACATAGTGTATCAATTGACAGTGTTCCTCTAATGCAGTCTAGGGTGCCCACACTGATGGCTCACACAAGGTCCTGTCTGCCCCTACCATGTATAGAAACACTCAGCCCAGGTTGCTCCACAGAGGAAAGACTGATTGGGTGATGCCAGCAAGTGGAGATACAATGTGGGAAGGAGCATGAGTGCAAGTTGACTATCTGGCCACGACTACTAGGCCCACACCAGACTGGCCAGCAGCAAAAGTGTGTGCACATTGCAGTTTAGAAGTCAGTGCTCAATGGGCAAGGGTTGGTCTGCTCTGAGGGGGCCTGCCTCTCCCATGCAGCACTCGGGTAAGCACAGTCAGGTCACGCAGAACCCTACTTGTACTACTGCACTGCTGTTGTAATGCCATAACCAGGAATCCAACAGACCATGCCACAGATAACATGCTTTCATTCTCAGCAGCCAATGCCACCATGTCCTTCCCATGTTTGCACTCTTGTCCTTCATGCAGCACATGCAGCTGCTGTGCAGCACAATCTGGGGCAAGGGCAAGTGCATAAATGTCACATCCATGATATCAGTGAGAATGTTTATTTGCCTGTAGGACTAGGGTGACAACCTCTGACACATGCCCATACACACCAGCTATATGCCTATGTCACCTGTGCTGAGCAGTATCCATGTGTTGTGGAGAGTTATCAACATCACCAGCAAACTGAACACATAATTGTGGTCCACATGCCTCATTCTGTCTACCATTTGATGTATTCACATTGTCAGAATGGCTGGACAAGTTTTCCTCAATATCTGAGGCTACAGCCTAATCCACATGACTGTCATCATCTGGGCCAGACTGTATCAACAAATCTGTCTCTTTTGTGCCAGGGACCATGCTACCATACTAAAACACATCAAATCCTATGTGGGCATCAGTGGATGGGCTAATGGAGGATAAAGGCTGTGGATATGCTAAAAGAAAAGATAGAGGACTCAGGTCAGGGGAAATGTGCTTACATCACTTGCTGGATATCATTAATGACATATACCACATATATCTCACTACAATGTTCCAGATAATAATGACTTGCCAGGAGGTCTTGTTCGGATATGGCTTATGGAACTTATATAACAGGGAGTTGACAGTCATGTTACATATCCAACATGCATGACAAATGTGAGGAAGACAAGCATAACACACACCTGACATGCCCTTTAAGGAAGCTGGAAATGGAGGTGAGGGATGAAGTACAACTTTTGGAGGGAAAAAAATGCATAAACACAACATTCTTAATCATATACTTGCCAGCATGTACCATTCCATCTGAGGTAAAACACAGTAGGTAATACATACACATACCAGTTTGTTGTGGCTGAGATGCTAATGATGGCTGTCTTATGCACTTATGCAGGGGTAGAAGGGCATGGTATTAATGGTGGATAACAACAGGAGTAACAGCAATGACATGTATGAAACAGAGGTAATAGCAAATCAGTGACACCTCTCAATGTGGTGAATTTGTCTATTGTAATGTGAATCCTGCGATGAGAAAGTTCAGACAAAGCAAACACAGTCATGTATGGATGCATCAGCATAGGTGCATGATGACATATACAACACAGTAACATTATATGGTGATACTCACATGATGTACATTGCCCCTGTTTGCCAGATGTCTCTGTGCAGAAAAACATTGACATTAATTTCATACAACACAGTTATGCTACATAGTACTGCAGCCTATGAACATGGTGGGGGACCATACCTGGTCTTTCTGTAGGTGCACCTGTATGGCTCATTCCCCCAGAAGATGTACCTGTAGTTTACAATGTGAGGGGAAATATCAATATGACAGTACACAGTAGCAGTATATGGAGACACTCATCTGACGTGCCCTGCTGTTGTGCAGAAGTGGATGGACCTGTGCAAATAAATGCAGACAAATTGCACTTACTGGCTGCATTCTTATGTATGTACTGAAGTTGTGTGGCAACATGTCAGTACACTTACATTGGTCATCATCACTCTATGTGGACCCATGTGCATGATGGAATTCTGCTGCTACAACACAAAAATAACAATACATGAATATGCATACAACAGCAATATGCACCAAGTTACTCTATATGCATCAGTGTTATACAAAGTTAACAGATACACATGTGGCCTGGAATACCTGCTTCTTTCCCACCACCAGGTATGAGGCACTCTCCACTTGCCATATGCAGAGATGTGAGAAACTGTATGATCTCATCAGAGATTGTCAATGGTGGGCCACCACTGGTGGCATCTATTGACCTCTCATACTGGTGTACCCTGTTGGCTGCATAAAGGATCATGTCAGAGCACCATCAGTGACAGGCCTTCTGGGATCTATTGTAACCTTCCACAGTATAAATCATGTTGGTGAAGTCAGTCCACACTTCATTCCTGCATACTGTATTTCCTTCCCATTCAAGGAGTCTCGGACCATGTTGGTGCAGAGCATCTATTATAATTTAGTTTTCCCATGGGGAAACATTGTTGCCACTAGGTCTGTTTGCCATCTACAAGACAGTTATGTGCACATATTAAGACGGATGTGGGAGCTCACATATGGAAATGATTATGTTGACAGCTTATACAAATTTAACCTCTCTGCAGTCCTGTGCAATGCCAAAATCTAGGAAATAGTCCATGTTCCATATAGTACTATGACATTTAAAACCATATGTGAAATGATAACAATGCACAAATACATTAGACTTCGGACAGTAATATAATGTGATGTGATAATGTGATCTGTAAAGGGTGTCTGTGGGATTTGAACCCCTTACAGTGGATATCACAGTAGTGGAGATCCAAATACAACAGCATTGTGCCACACAATCCATACACCTTGCATGCACTTCATTTAAACATAACACATGTAACATATGTGTAAAACAAAAATGTTTGATGGCTGTCACACACATCCTGCAGCCATAATACAATTTGAGCCTAAATCATGTGTAAAAAACAGTGATTTTGAGGATATTAGATATAGTTATCTGTACTAGCATGACTGTCTGGAGATGTGTAAATATTTGTAAATATTTGTAAATTACCCTGTGTTATATATGCCAGCATGGCTATCTATAATTTTGTAAATACACCTTGTAAAGCTATATGACTTAAGTACCTCATATATATTGTTAAAAAAAAAGAAAAAAGTATTCCTGTATGTCTAAAACATGCATGTTTATATTGTATTTCTGTTATGTGTTGCTATAATATTTTTGTTAGGCTCATTTACATATTGTTAACAATGTACTACTTAAACTAAGTTTACTGCTTATAGCTTAATAATGTTTTTTTTTTGTTGTGGAGCTTTTCTTCCCGGGTCTCTGCTGATAATTTTTTTTTTCAACCAAGTCAGACACTACCCGGTTAACAAATGTAAATAAATAAATAAATAAATGAGCAAATAAATAAATAAAGTTTATGTTTTTTGATTATTACTTTGATTTATTTAAGATGTTTGAATCAAACAGTGTTCTTCTGGTTCACAAAATGTACATGTTTAAAAAAAAGAATTCTGAATGTAGGTTATGCCAGTCAGCTGATCTAGATGTGATGTCATCATGTGCTAGAGATGAAAGGAATAGAATCTCTACAGCAGCTGTTTTGTTTAATTTTTATTTGGACGGCAGAGTGGTGCAGCTGTAGTGTTGTTGCCTCACAGCAAGAGGTTCACTGGTTTGGTTCTCGGCTGGAGTGCCTTCTGTGTGGAGTCTGCATGTCCTCCCTACATTCATGTGGGTTTTCTGTGGGTACTCTGGTTTCCTCCCATGTTACAAAGACATGCATCTGGAATGTTTCTCCCCAGGCCTCCACTGAAAATTGGCTTTGTTCCAAGTCAGACTTTCCTGGTAAACAAATGTTAAATAAAGAATAAAGTCTGATTTGAGAAAGTAGAATTCTCATAACAGCTTTCTATGACTTAAAAAAATCTGCTATAAAAGCAGGTTCTGAGTCAATTAAAGTCCAGTTGTCAGCTGTTTCCAGAGTAGTCCAATTGTTGTTTTCCAGATCAGTAGTTATCAGTCAGATTGTTTTCCAGAGCTGTTCAGCAATAATAGTAGGAGTTGTTACTCCAGCCACTGAGGACCAGTCAGCAGCTTGAAGCATGGGAATACATTTTATCTTGCCTGGCAGCAGTAAGAGTATCATCTTGCCTTGTTGAGTTAATTAGATTAGACAGGGACACTTAATCTTTAGATAGTTAGGGAACTATAGTTAGACAGAGTTTTTCTACAATCAGTGTAATATCTACCCTACAATGTTATTTGCATAATTCCTGTGTGTGAAACTATGTGGTTTATTAGAATCACTTATTCAGTGTGTGTATACATGTTTTAAATCATTTTATTTATTAAGTATTTTACTACCTTTTATTGTGTCTGATTATTTCGAAAGTACTTTTAGTAACCTGAGAGTGTTTATGCTTATTGTGATAATACCAGGGAAAAGCCTTACTGCTTGGATTGCATGCTACCATTTATTTCAGTATTTATTTTACCCAATATATTTGAACACCCCTTTTGAAGGGTATTGCGGTATTTGGCTGGTGACAGCCATTACCTTGTAATTTGGGAAAGAGGACATAGCAGGTAAATCTGTGACAGTCTTTCCCAAGAGTGTTTGTATGTGTGAATATCAAATATTTAACAGTGAGTATGTCAAATACCTAGAACTGGGGCACAGTGCTCTGCAGTGGTTAGTATAAAGACTCATTTGGGGACCTGGAGTGAAGCATGTAGTCCAGTCCCAGGTTTGGAACCTGTTCCTGGTATACTCTTAGGGGAAATTGTGTATTTCTATCTCTGCTTTCAGGGACACTCCCTAACTGGAGACAGTGGTGAGGACTGATGCTCCTTAGTTACTGCCATGGGTTTAAGTGGGGTTGTCACAGTGATATTAACATGAACCGTTATACATGATGAGATTATATCAACACAGTCAATACTGATTTGAAGGGATATTTTAGAGTTACACAGTTAAGGCTCATAAACACAAGCAGAAGGTTATAATTTAAAGTGGAAAGGGATGATGATGAAGAGGGCCTTACCCAAACTAATGACAGGTGCCAGATGCGTGGCCTCAAACTGAATGCCAAGAAATGCATCATTATCCCCTTTGGGGAAAATATCATTCCCACTAATTACCACATTAATAACAACATACTAAGCATGCGATCAGTCATGAGTGACTTGGGCACCCAGGTTGATACCAACCTAACTTTTGACCACCACATTGCCTCCGTTTTACGGAAGGCTTTCTACCTTCATAAATAAGGGTATTTCATCCAGGAACAAGGAGGTCATAACATCCCTTTACTACTACTCCCTTATCAGGCCAATTATTGAGTACAGTGCCCCCTTCAGCATGTACCTTGTCAAGCACATGCAGCAGTTGGAAAGACTACAGAGGTTCCTCACCAGGAAAATCCAGGGTCTCAAGCACCTGTCCTATACAGATAGGCTAAAAACCCTGTCCCTCTACTCAGTCTTATACAGACTGCTCAGAGGTTACCTGTGTCTGGCATCCAAGGCCATTTCAGACCCAGCCTTGATGGAGTTGCTGCATGTCCATAAGACAAACTCCACTCATGCAACCTGCACGCAAGGCCTTAACTTGGTCTGTGACATTAATAGAACTTATTGGCGGGGTAGATTTGTGCCCCAGAGACTCCCCCCTGTCTGTGGAATAGACTCCCTTGCCATGTCAAACAGAGTACCTCTCTAGCCCTCTTTAAGAGGAACCTGGATGACTGGATGGGAAACAGAAAATATACCCCTGGGATCCCATCTTTGTCCCTAATGGACAGGGGAAGCAGGTGCTGACTTTGAGGGAACATGGACTAAATTCTTGGCTAGGCTTATAAGGGCATCCGGGCCAATAGCCTAGTATCATCCTATGAACCTATGAAGCAAGGGGGTACTTCAAGAAATAGAGACAGTGTGGGATTTTGGATGCAAATCCTTAAGGAGAATAATAACAACCATACATAATATATTCATAAAGCAGCAGAAAGTATTCTAAGAACTAAGCCAATATGAGACTGGAGAAAGGAGATTTTGCCAATAGAGATGACTGCAAGTAGAGGTACAGAGAATTGGCAAAAGATGGCTGGAACTTACTGGTGAAACCTGGCAATTGAATCAAGATATTAAGAGCAAATAACTTAATTAGGAAAGGTAATAGAGTGGAATGAAGCCAAGAAGACATTTGGACTGACGGCTAAAGACTGGCTTCCCTACCAGGGTTTGATCTCAGAGTACAGGGAAAGAGAAAGGGATAGGATAATTTTTGGTAAGATACCTGTTGTGGTAGGCTTTTTAGTTGAATCTAGAACAGATGCAGCTGTTAAAAAAGGGATAATTTTATTTTATTTATTTTATTTAACATTTGTTGACCGGGAAAGTCCGACTAGGTTCCACAGAGCCTGTTTTCAGCAGAGGCCCGGGGAGAAATGCTCCAGATAATTAATAAGGCATATAAAATATTGCATGATAACTATTGGAATAAGTCAGAGGAGATTAGAAAAGACTGGGAAGAGAGAGTGTAAAAGTTTCTTACAAGAAAGCAATGGATGGACATATGTATGGCTTCTAACTATGCAACAATGTCCAGAAGGTTTAGGATCTTTGCTTGGAAGTGTTTGTACAGGTATTTTTATACCCCAAGCAGAATTCAAAGAATTTTTCCTGAGAGAGATAGCAAATGGTGATGGAGAAGAAAGAGGTAACTGGGAATGTATGTTTTGGGAGTGTGACGAGTTGGCAAATTTTAAAAAATCCCTGCAGAGTACTCTATTAGAAATATTGGGTGAGCAAATGGGTGTAAGTAAGAAAATTATCCTTTAGAGCTGGGATACAGGATCTGAATTACCTTGACACTGTAAGGCCTTATTAAGTTTAATTCTGTTGGTTGCCAAAAAAGCAATCAATGGAAAATGGAAATAAAAGTCTACACCAACTGTATTTGAGGTACTAAATATTACAAATCAGATAAAAGTACTGGAAGAGGGATCTTTGGAAATGGGAAGGACAAATTACATAGAAATAAATCAAAATTGTGGTAACAATACATGCATAATAATGTTCAGGAGGAGAGGGAGTTAGGTTTAAGGGAAGGCAGCAATTCAGCATTTTTTTGTAATGGATTGATGGTAGTAGCAAAGAAAATATATATGATGTATATTATATTTAAATGGAAAATGTTAAAATGGTTTCTTTCTTTTCTGTTAATGTATGTTTGCCTGTGTCTTAAGTGATAATTTAGTGAAGGTGTTTAAAAAAGCACAATCAATACTGAGCAGTGAATGCTATCCCCATAAGCAGAGATTATCTGAAAATTATCAATTGAACAATTTAAGGAAAGTGTAGGAAAGCCTCTGTATCTGTAAGCATACCACACACAGTAGATAGTAAACAGGCATACACACACATCTAGTTTTATTGAGGCAATAGTTCTAGTACATATTTTAATAAGCATCAATGGATAAACATCCTGTAACAATACTACAAATACATACTACATAGCAACATGCTTGGTGTGGAGATTGACAGCAATCTCAGATTTGACACCCACATATCATCATCATCATCATCATCATCATCGTCATCAGTCCCCTTCTTCCCATTTTTCTACATGGCGTCGGGGTATCATGTTAACTGTCGCCAGCTATCTCAATTCAGTGCCTCAATCCTGCCTTCTTCAACATTCATGCCTGACTGTTGCAGATCTTCTTTCACACAATCCATCCACCTCTTTGCTGGATGTCTTTGCTTCCTCTTGTCTTCTACCTGTCTGTCCCTAAATCTTCCTCACTGGATTGTCTTCTGCTTTTCTGCACATGTCCAAACCACCATAATCTGTTCTGTTTGATCTTTTCTGTAATTGGAGCTACTTTGGCTTCTGCTCTTATGTCCTCATTTCTCTGTCTGTCTCACAGTGTGCACCCTACCACCCTTCTTAGGCACTTCATTACCATCACCTCTTCAACTGTTCTGCCTTTACTGCTCAGGTTTCTGTACCATACAGTAGTACTGGTCACACCACTGTCTTGTACACCTTACGTTTCAGCTTCTTTGGCATTCTTCATAGACTACACCTGACACTCTATGCCAATTGGCTGCAGCCCCTCTGATTCTAGCTTTGACCTCTTCATTCAGACTTCCCTTCTCCTCAACCACCCCTCCCAGATACTTGAAGCAGTTTACCTGTTCCACTATCTTCTCTTCTCTCTCTCTATTCTCATCTTCTTCTGATTTCCACAATTTGCTGCCATTACCACTGTCTTATCTGTGCTTAGTTTCATCCCATGTGCCTTCAGTTTTGCATTCCATTATCCTATCCTTTGCTGAAGTTCTAGCTCAGAGTCTGCATGTAATGCCACATCATCTGCATACAGCAACTTTGTTGATCTGTTCTCTCTGACCTGTTTGATAATGTAGTCCACCACCAGTATGAACAGTAGTGTCCTCAGAGCTGAACCCTGGTGTACACCCACTACCACTGGGAACCCCTCTGTGAGGCCGAACACTGTTCGTATGTGAGTCACTGGGTCCTTGTACATAGCCTGCACTAATTCTACCAATGTTTCTGGGACTTCAAACCATCTCAGTACTGCCCAGATCAGCTTTCTTGGCACGTTGTCATATGCTTTCTCCAAGTCTAGGAATGCCCAGTTGGACTGTCTCCTCGTCTCTAGCTTCTTTTCAAGTATCAGTCTCACTGCAAACATTTGGTAAATTGTGCTGCATCCTGATCTGAATCCAAACTGCTCATCTCCTGTCTTACATACAACTGCTCTGTGTATTCATTTATCAATCACTCTCTCCAGAACTTTCATGCAATATGATAAGAGATTGATGCCTCTGTACTGCCCACAGTTGTGGATGTCCCCTTTGTTCTTGTACACTGGCACAAGTATGCTTATTCACCAGTCATCTGGGATACACCTTTCTCTCCACATTGCTTTTAGTATCCTGAGGAGCCATTTCTCCCCTATCACCCAGCATCTTTATCATATCTGCTGTGACCTCATCTGAGCCTACTGCTTTCCCTGACTTCATTTTCCTTAGTGCTGTTCTTACTTTTTCTAGGGTGGGCTCCTCTTCTTCTCTCATCGTAGGCTGTTTCTGGGGCAGTGCAGCTTCTGTGGCATTTTCTTCTTTCAAAAGCTGCTGGAAATATTTCTTCCATCTGCCTTTGATGTCCTGTGGACTGGTGAGCAGGTTGTTGCTGGTATCCCTTATGAAAGGTGTCTGACTATCTTTATCTTCTTTATCTTTCTGTCTTTGCCTTGCAAACTGATATAGTTTCTTTGTGCCATGTACTAGGTCACTTTCCAGAAGTTGATAGAGTGCCCTATTCTTTGCTATTGCAACTTATTTCTTAGCTTCTTTGTTAGCCAACCAGTAGTCCTTCCTAGCCTGGTCAGTCTTTTCTATGCCCCACTTCTTCCTGCACTCCTTCTTTCTTTTGATGACTTCCTGGACTTTTGCATTCGACCACCAGCTTTCCTTATGTACCTTATTTCCATACCTGGCTCTGCCACATATCTTTTCTTCAGACCTAACTCATGCTATTGTTAGACGCTGACATTCTTGTTCAACTCCACCTATTTCCTCTTCTTCTTGGGGTGCTAGAGCCCTGAGTAATTCCTTGAACTGTTGAACTTTCTCTCCAGTTAAATTCCTGATCTTCAGCCTAATTTCTGTTGACCTTAGAGCCTTCTGTGACCACTGCTTGCAGCTGATCGTGGCAACTAGTGGTTTATTCTGTGGGCCAACTGTTTCATTGGGGATGACTTTGCAATCATGGATTCTACCCCATTGCCTTTTCCTTAGTAGGAGGAAGTCTACCTGAGTTGCATGTTGGGTACTTTTGTATGTGATCTTGTGAGTGTGTCACTTTCTGAACCATGTGTTAGCTACTATCAAGCCATTTGCCAGACAGAAGTCTAGAATGTGGACCCAGGCAGTCCTCATATCCTGTTCTGTCTGTCCCGATATGTGCATTCAAGTCACCTGTTATCAACACCAATTCATGTTGTACTGCTTCATCTAGTAGGTCCTGCAACCCACATATCTCTTACTATAAAAAAGTACAGAAATAACTAGGTGCATTGGATAGAAACAAACAATATCTCACCAAGACAGCCAGAACTTCTGTTGCCAATCCTCAACTAGTCTCCACCTTACTCTTCACCTCTCCTATACTTACCAACCTTAGACAGTCTGACCTAAACAAGCTCAAAGCCTGCTACAATAAAATAGCAAAATTTGCTACTGGAGCTTTCTATCACAGCCACCACTGTATCATACTTAGGGAACTAGACTGGCTTAAACTCCCAGAGCTCTTTCACCTGAATCAGCTCTCATTTGCCCACACATTAATAAACCATCCTCTTAAAATCCCATCATTTCAACACCTTCTCCATCCCTACTGCTCCACTAGACCCCTATGCTCCAGCAGCAAAAATCTTCTTCTTATCACCAAAAGCAAAAACTCAGCAGGAGAAAGTCTATTCTTCTGTGCCATATCCAAACTATGGAACCACCTTCCCCCCTCTATAACCACTCTACCTTCCAGCAGTCACTTCAAGACTACACTTAAGTCTCACCTAAAAATACACTGGCTCTATCCTTTTTCAAATCCCGACTAAAAGCCCTTCATCTTCCTTCCTCCTGCACTTGAACTCTTATCCCAACATAGTATAAATGTCTGAGGTTTTACTAGCTGGTACAGAACATGTTAGACCTTAAGTGCTACTTGCACATTTAGCCTTCCTTGATTCTTGGTCTGTAGTCATATATTGCTAAGTCTACTATTAATAGGTAAACTGTTTCTTTATTATTGTAAAAAGTACCAATTGCTCTGTTTTTATTGTACGTCATCCTCTTTATTACTTTAATCTCAATTAATTATAATTTTGTGGAGCTTTTCTCCCCGGGCCTCTGCTGAAAAAGGACCTGTGTCCAGTCAGAATTTCCCAGTAAACAAATTTAAATAAACATATGGATAATGTCAGAACCAATAGATTTCCGTACATATACCACAACCTGTAGTGAGTCACCAGCAATACACACAGAAAATCCTTACTGTTAACTTGCGCTGTTTACATTTTTGGTACTTACGTATTATCACAACCAGATTTTTGTGATCATAAAGGTTACTTCCCGTTAATGAAATGTGACCGGTAATGTTTTAAAAGTGGGAGACAATGTGTTTGCTTTGACAAGGAATGGTCTTTTATGCAGGGTTATGAATAAAAATTAGAAAAATACTGAAGCTGTCTATGCATGCACTTCCCTGGCGGTAACATGTCATGCCATCTTCCTGGTTACTGTAACTTAATGCTAAATAAACTGAACAGGTCCTCTCCCTACACAAATGGTGTTAATGTCATGATAAAATGTTACATAGTGTGATTTTCTTTAACAGTGCATGCTGTATTTTCTGGAACCGGCATGTTCGGAGAAAACCACATAGTACTTCATTGATTATTGTCATGAGTAGTGTTGCAACGATGTTGATTGCTGTCACCATGTCTTTCTGTTTCTCTGCGGTGGGAATTTCTCAGCAAGCACAGTTACTGCTTCTTCTAAACATTGTTTTTTTTTTCTTTCTGGGAAACTTATGTGTCATGCTACATGTCTGTTAAAGTAAGCAAAACAGAGTATTATACCAGTCACAGTACAATAATGACACAGCTGTGATGGCCAAATAGGTTCATAGGTTCATAGGTTCATACTAGGCTATCTGCCCTAGGGCATTTATAAGCCTAGCCAGAGTGTGTTTGGCTTTCGCCACCCATTTTAAATTAATTTTGCTATGCCTTTTTTTGAGGTTAGTATACTGTGCCTCTGTCTAACAGTGACACAGAAGTGATAGCCGGGGTAAACCTATGATCTCCCATCCACTCATCAAGATTCCTCTTGAAGAGAGTCAATGTGGGACTCTGCCTAACCTGGACTGGGATTTTATTCCAGAGTGAAGGGAGCCTCTGGGTTATGAATCTGTCCCTCCAGCATGTCCTATTTATTTCAGTGCTGAGGTTCAAGTCTCTCGAGCGTAGCTCGATGGGATTTGGATTTTCTGAGGTGCAGCATGTCCATTAATTCCGTGTTGGACATGGCTTTATCGTCAGGCACAGATCGCCTCTGAGCAGGCGGTATGCCACTGAGTAGAGCTGGAGTTTCTTTAACCGGGCAGCATATGGCATCTGTTTGAGCTCTTTGATCCTCTTGGTGAGGTACTTTTGGGGTCTTTCCAGTTGCTGCAGGTGTCTGGTAAGGTACATCCCAAAGGGCATTGTACTCAATTATGGGCCTGATGAGGGATGAGTAAAGAGGCGATGACTTCCCTGATCTAGATGTGAATCCCTTCATGATTAGGTGGGCTATATAAAATGTTTTTCTAACCACTTTGGCCATGTGGTTGTCAAATGAGAGATTGCTATCAACTTGGGTCCCCAGGTCCCTAATGACTTCTTCTGTACTTAATGGATTACCACCTATGTGGTAATTTGTGGGCACTTTGTTTTGCCAAAGGGATGACTATACACTTTTTGGCGTTTAGCTTGAGGCCATGGCTCTGGCACCAGTTGTCTGTTTCTATGAGGCCCTTTTGGAGGATGCTTGTGTCGGCTGGAGAGTTGATTATGGCGCCCAGTTTGCAGTCATCTGTGAACTTGGTCAGCCACAGTCCTTCCCTGTTGGCCTGTACCGAGAAATATATACCGAACAAGAGAGGTCCCAGGACTGAGCATTGTGGGACACCACTTGTAACTGGTTTGGAGTCTGACATGGCTCCAGCAATTCTAACCATGTGGGTTCTGCCCTTGAGCCAGTTTGCAACCCATCTAGTGACATAGGGGTTTATATTTAAGCTGGTGAGCTTATCTATAATGCCCGAGTGGGGTATTGTATCGAAGGCTTTGCGAGGTCCAGGTAGGCTGTGTGGACCACCTTCCCCTCGTCAATGGCCTTGGTGACTGTTTCAAAGAAATCGACCAAGTTTAAGAGGCAGGATCTGCCCTTAACAAAGCCAAACTGGGTAGGATCCAGTGTCTGTAGGTCCCCAATATCTTTATTTATGAGGTCCACGATGATCCTTTCCATAGCTTTGCAGACCAAGCTAGTCAGGCTTATGGGGCGATAGTTTCCAGGATCCGTTGAGGCACCACCTTTGTGGAGAGGGACCACTGTTGCTGTACGCCACTCTTTGGGTACATATCCTGTAGTAAGGCTAAGATTGAACAGTAGTTTTATGTTTGGGTTTAGCTCTTCTTGGAGTTCATGTAGGACACAGCCCAGGACACCATCTGGTCCCATTGTTGCTGTGTTTTTTGCTTTGGAGAGGGCGGCTCTTACCTGAGCATCTGAGATGCCAGGGGGGCAGCACTCTGCTGGGATAGATATTTGCCCTTTTGGTGGGGAGAGGGGGGAGAAGTTTGCACTGAACCTGTCAGCTAGGATGTTGGCAATGTCTGTGGGCTCGGTGTATTTTTTGTAAATCTAACCATTACTTGACCGCATTTGCTGGCAGGAAGAAAGGAACATTCAGCGAGCGGAGTTGCAATAACTGACATGCTATCAGTACACTGCATAAACAAACAGCAACAGTAGGGGTTTTGTACATTATATTGATAACAGTCCAGAAAAAGCCTGTACAATTAAAGAAAACACACTTTGTAACATTTTAAAACCATTACGGGGAATATTTCAGGATCGGAAACTAGCCGGTAATCCAGTGACAAATCTGGTTGTGATAATACGTAAGTACCAAATTTTTTTGTACAACTGCATATAGGAAAGCAGTGTTTGTAAGCTATGCAGATGTACCCGCCTGTATGCATACAGGTCAATCCTGCACCCCTCCAGTAAGTCACATATATTTTTTATATTGCACACATTTTTTCCTAAATGCATCAATCTAAGCATATACACATACGTGTCTAAGGAGTAATGATACCATAGGTCTATAAAGAGAGAAATATATCCCACCACAGCAATGCTAGCAGGTGCAAAATTGCCTTTGTAGCTACCTATGTGTCAGGTATTCCTGAAAGTAAGACCAGCTATATCCACACAGAGTTTAAGACTCATTTGTGCCATACATAATTAATGAGGTTCATTATAATTCAAAGTTTTGGAATTCCATTTGCACATGGCTGGGTAAGTTCTCAAAATATGGTGCATTAACCAATACCTTGGCATAACAGGATTGTGCTCCATGCAAATATCAAATAGGTATCATTAAACAGGACCATATATAGCATGTGCCTGTTACCTCCCAATGATCTGATACCATGCCATAAGCACCACTTTTAAGTTGTGGTTTTGATACATTTAAAGATCAGACCATTGCATTGTTATACGTGTATGCTTGCTTTGTAGGCATTCTCCTCCTCTTTCCCTGTCTTTACCTTTCCTTCAATTCTTGAAAACAAATGGGGCCTATTCCCCCCAAGAAATATACAAATGAAGATATATATATATATATATATATATATATATATATATATATATATATATATGTATATGGAACCCGGACAGTCTACCGAAAGCCTGTTTCACCGAAAGTGAAATGAGCTGTCACAGTTTTGCGAAAGCACTTTTTATCAAAAAAAGTACTTTCGCGAAACTTTCATAAAAGTACAGGGAATCGGGGGGAAGTGGTAGTGGGCAAGATCGGACTGCAGTGGGGATAAGGGAATATCCCTTTTCCCTACTATAATGTGATCTCAGAGTGAGAATATAAAAGTAGGGGGGTGTAGGGGGGGGGGCGAAGCCTCCCTGCGTAAACATGGTGTGTGTGTTTTTTTTGTTTTTGTGTGTGTGTGTGTGTGTATGTGTGTGTGTGTGTGTGTGTGTGTGTGTGTGTGTGTGTGTGTGTGTGTGTGTGTTTTACCTTCCGTTTACCAAAACTGCTTTTTCGGTATATATATATATATATATATATATATATATATATACATATATCATTATGATATATTATGATCGAGGATCATTATGGAACTCATAAACAAAGACATTGGGGACCTACAGACATTGGATCCTACCCAATTTGGCTTTGTCAAGGGCAGATCCTGCCTTCTGAACTTGGTCGACTTTTTTGAAACAGTCACTAAGGCCATTGATGAGGGTAAGGCAGTTCACACAGCCTACCTTGACCTTGCAAAAGCCTTTGACACAATACCCCACTCGGGCATCATAGACAAACTCACCAGCTTAAATGTAAACCCATATGTCACAAGATGGGTTGCAAACTGGCTCAAGGACAGAACCCACAGGGTCAGAGTTGCTGGAGCTATGTCAGACACTAAGCCAGTCACAAGTGGTGTCCCACAGGGCTCAGTCCTGGGACCCTTCTTGTTCGGCATTTATTTTTCCGAGGTACAGGCAAACATAGAAGGATTGTGGCTGACAAAGTTCGCAGATGACTGCAAACTGGGCGCCATAATTGATACTCCAGCGGACACAAACATCCTTCAGAGAGGCCTCATAGAAACAGATAATTGGTGCCAGAGCCATGGCCTTAAGCTAAACGCCAAAAAATGTATAGTCATACCCTTTGGGAAAAACAAGGTACCGACAAATTACCACATAGGCGGTAATCCATTAAGTACGGAAGAGGTAATCAGGGACCTAGGGACCCAGGTTGACAGTAACCTCTCATTTGACACTCACATTGCCAAAGTGGTTAGGAAGACTTTCTATATTGCCCACCTTATCATGAAGGGTTTCACATCTAGATCAAGAGAGGTCATTGTGCCCTGTACTCTTCTCTTATCAGGCCAATGATTGAGTACAATGCCCCATTTGGGATGTATCTCACCCAACACCTGCAGCAGTTGGAAAGACCCCAAAAGTTCCTCACCAAGAGGATAAAGGGTCTTAAACATATGTCATATGCTGCCCGACTGAAAAAACTCCAGCTCTATTCAGTCGCATACCGCCTACTCACAGGTGATCTGTGCCTGACGTACAAGGCCATGTCCAATCCTGAATTAATGGACATGCTCCACCTCAGAAAATCCAAATCCACCAGAGCCACGAGAACAAGTGACTTAAACCTCAACACAGAAATAAATATAACGTGCTGGAGGGACAGATTCATAACCCAGAGGCTCCCTACACTGTGGAACAGAATCCCAGTCCATGTTAGGCAGAGCCCCTCACTGACTCTATTCAAGAGAAATCTCGAGTGGATGGGAGATCGTAGGTTTACCCCGGGGGTCATCTCTTTGTCACTACTAGACAGAGGCATAGTACCCTAAAAGGGCGTAGTATTATCATCCTAAGGGGTGGTGTAAGTCACATACACTCTGGCTAGGCTTATAAATGCCCTAGGGCAGATAGCCTAGTATGAACCTATGAACCTATGAACCTATATATATATATATATATATATATATATATATATATATATATATATATATATATATATATATATATATATATATATATATATATATAGATATATAGATATATATATATAGGTCTATTATGAAACATCTGAAACCCATAACATCTAATTTCATAACATTGAGACCAGAACGTCTAAAACCCAAAATATCTAAAACCCATAACATCGAATTTCTTAACATCTAACACTACAAATCACAAGAAAATAACATCCCCTCCACATATAACGACGCCAAACTACCAAACACACTTTTTGCTATGTTTCTGCAGAGGGACAAGCCCCCCCTGCACCCCCCACACCACCCGTAAATTAAATATACCAACTCCAAGATCACACTAAAGTGGGAAAAAGTTAATTTCCTAACCCCACTGTATCAAGCTCCCCTGCAGAAACGTAGTAAAAGTGTGTTTGGTAGTTTGGTGTCATTATATGTCATTGTATGTGGAGGAGATGTTATTTTCATGTGATGTGTACTGTTAGCTGTTATGAAATTCAATGTTATGGGTTTTAGATGTTCTGGTCTCAATGTTATGAAATTAGATGTTATGGGTTTTAGATGTTTTGAAGGGAACCCATATATATGTATATGTATATATATATATATATATATGTGTGTGTGTGTGTGTGTGTGTGTGTGTGTGTGTGTTCCCCGTGTCCCTCTGGCTGTTGCTCAGATTTTCCTATACTTCTTGTATGTCCCTCTTCTTCACCCATACCACAAGTCTGTTTTTCTGTCTCCCTGTTTCCTTATGTGTGTGCAATATCTGTGTTCTCCACATGTCCCACACCCATTGTTAGCTACTGTTAGCTGTGGCAATGTGGCAGTGATTGCCTTCACCTTTATTAATTTTTTTTATATGCAAGTATATTTTTACTAATATATAATTTATGGCGATATGTCATAGTTGTCTCTGAGCTTACTGGAGAGATTGTTGCAGATATGTATTTATAAATGTCATGCATCTTAGACTGGGATAGTATTTCCATAACTTTGTTCATGTACATCATGCTTTATGAGGTTTCATAACTTATGGAGTGGCTGTGACTGATATACAATGTGACATTGCTGCTGCGAACCTCTGTTATGTGCCAGGATATTCACTGACACATACTTACATATTACAAGCTTATCCACAACTTTTACACTGATATTGGCAAAATGAGACAGATTCCAGAAATTTTATGGAGTCAGGCCCAGTATGTTATTTACTTTTTCTTCTGTTATTATGTGCGATGCTAACAATTCTCCATTTTGCAATTACTGTAAGCTTCTGTTGTGCAACAAAAATATAAAAATTATATCTTGTGCCAGTTTACATAGTGGTATGGGTATGCTTATCTTACCAACCTGTAAATTTTGGCTAACAAGAATAGATGTGTGCAGGCTATGAATGTCCAGATACAAAATCTTAGCTTTTATTTATTTATTTATTTATTGCTTTGTGTATATATGTATTACAGGTTAAGATAGTTCCTTTTTTATTTAATCAATGATTGCCATAAACACTGCATAACATAGGCTTCTGCTTGTTTTCATATTGTTTTATATATTTTGGATTCTGTTTTATGTTTTAATATATTGTGTGTACACAGATCAAAAACTTCCATCTTTGCACCCAGAAAAAAGAAGATAGAATGCCTCAAACACTGAGTTATTTTTATATGTTCCTGTCCTAAAATATGAATATAATTTCTAAGAAAAGCATATGAAAGGTCTTATTACAAAAGCCGGAGGTAGACAAACAAGCATCTATGTGTTGTGAAAGCTGACTAATCCTTCTAAATGAGTGCATTTAGAGGTTAAGACAATGAACTTACATTCACACAGAAACTAGTAAATGTTTATACTTGCACATAGTTTTTATCTCAACATACACGGATACTGAGTGATACTTACATAAAAGGAGAAAAGGTAATATGATATTAAAGAGCTCAGGGTACAGTACCAAGCCCTTAAGGACCTCAGTGTGCAGACTAAAAATCAGCCTGAAGTTTAACCTTGAATAATCTCTTTGTGACTTTACCTGGATCTTCCATGCAGGATACATTTAATAATAATAGTGTGTGGTGGCAGTGAGTTGGTAAGTAACGTGTGATAATAAATATAGTGCATCTATGGGAGTTTTAAAGAAGAGGATGGATAGTGGGTAGGGGAAAGCTGGTAGAATATGTCAGCCAGGTGCTAGGTAGTTGCTTGTCCAGGAGTTGTTTAGGTGGGAAATAAGCTGTTTTGTGAAGATAGTTTTATTTAAGTTGCACCCTGATTTGTAGTGGTAGGGAGTTCCAAGTCTTGGCAATGTTGCTAGAATACAGGGAGTCACCAGAGCTGTAATGGCTTTTGGAGAATGCGATTAGTGCCTTGTTAGTGGATCTAAGTTCTTGGTTACTGGAGTAGAGGGTGAGCAGGTCTTCTAAGGCTGGAGTTTTGTCAGGTTGGTACAGTATCTGGTGAGCTAGAAGAAGCTGGTTTAGAGCTAAAGTGTTAGTGAGTTCAGCTAGGAAAGCTGTTTTAGGGCTTGACAGTGATGGCTGCGGTAGGAGGAGTTTGTGGCAAATTTTGCTATTTTGTTGTAGCATACTGATAGTTTGTTTAAATCACTCTTATTTAGATTAATTAGGACAGGAGAAGCATACAGTAAGGCAGAGAGAAGATGGGTACGAGCTAGGGTAACTTTACTGTTGTTGGTTATGAAGTTTTTGCATTTGTAATGTTGACCAAAGGCGTTGGGTACAGTTTCTGACCGTTTTCTCCATGGTAAAGCTATAACTGCTGTTTCTAAACTGTCTGATACCGATTGTTTAAACTATGATAAAGTTAAACAATTTTTATTGGAATGGTTTAAGTTAACACCTGAAGCTTACAGAAAAAAAGTTTTGTGAGCATAGATGCAAGGCAGAAGAAAGTGTATGTGATTATATTGCTCAGTTAAGCACTTATTTTCATAGGTGGGTGAGTGCATGTCATGCCACCGCTTTTGAAAGGCTGGCAGACCTTTTGGTGAGGGGAATAAGCCCTTAGCACTTTGCCTGAGGACATGAGAATCTGGTTGGCAGACTGGGAATTTAACTCTGCAGATAAGTTGGGGAGAAAAGGGGGTCTCTATTTAGCAAACAGGGCATCCCTGCATAAGAAGGGGATACCTAGTGCTGCACATGGATATAAGGAAACCCATTCTGGGCAGCCTAAACCATCCCAACAAAGTCGACCAGTAACAGGGGAAGACGCTAGTTCAGGTACATGTCCAGGATCAAGGTTTATGTGTTTTAAATGTAACGAGTGGTGCCATGGAAGCAAGGTGGGGAACAAAATGTAGGGGAGCCAGCAAGTGGGAATATCAGAATGCCAGTGGTAAGTTGTCTGGAGACAACAGGGATACCAAGCTATCACCAGAGTTTGTATCCTATCTTAGTGGATGGAAGACAGGCCACTGCTAAGAGAGACACAGCCTCTAACATAACCACTGGGAAGCCTGCAGTGGTTAAAGAGGAGCAGTACTTGCTTGGGCAGTCCACTCTCCTCAAAGTTTTAGGAGGGATGCCATTCCAAATCCCTTTGGCCAGGGTTCACCTTGACTGGGAGGGTGGAAAAGGAAGCAAGCAAGTAGGTGTGTTTGAGGATATCCCTGCAAATGTCTTGATAGGGAATGTGTTTGATAATGCAGTACCTCATGTGCATGCAGTTACATGCAGTCAGGCTTGGAGACAGGCATGTGGGTCTGGTAGCCTAGTGGAGACTCAGACAGACCCCACACCTGAAGCCAGAGCTGGCAAGGTGGCTATTTCAGGGAGGGAGCTACATTGTAGCAGTGAGCCTGAAGGTGAGCCACAGCTGCTGGTAGGTACTGATGTTCCCTTGGACAAAGTGACTGCAAGGGCAGAGGTGAGTGGTAGTACCCAGGCTGACAGTGAGGCACCACTGTTATAGAATACCAGACTTCCTTGGAAGAGGACCTGGGAAGGGTCACAAAAGTAGAGTTGAGACTAAGAGTCTTGAGGGAAGTAGCTAAGGAGACACCTGATTCTCAAGGAAAAGGAGTGTCAGTATACTGGAACAAAGTGTTACTGTACAGAGACCTCTGAAGGAGGGCTAGAGGGTGAGGTAATACAGCAGTTGTTAGTGCCTAGAGCCTACCATCTGGCACTTTTAGCCATAGCCCATGACATTGCTTTTGCAGGTCATATGGGCATAAAGTGTACCAAGAGACATGTTATGCAGAGTTTTTATTGGCCTGGGATTGCAAGGGATGTAGCAGGGTGCCACGGGATCTGTGAGAATTGTGAAAAGGTAGGCAAAGCAGGAGACAAGGCCAAAGCTCCTTTGATGCCTTTGCCTGTGATTGAGGAGCCATTTCATATGGTAGCTATGCATTTTGTGGAGCCTCTGAATACCCAAATTTCCACAGGGAAGGATATTATGGTGGTAGTAGATTATGCTACTAGATACCCTGAGGTGGTGGCTCTGTCCTCCATTGAGACAGAGAAGCTGGTAAATGCTTTGTTAAAGATTTTCAACAGGGTAGGTATCCACAGCATGTCAGACCTGCTGGCTTGTCTGTGGGAGCGCTGTGGGGTAATGCACCTAAAGACCACCCCTACCACCCCCAGACTAATAGTCTTGTCGAGAGGTTAAACTCTACACTAAAGACCATGCTATAGTAATTTGCAGACCAGCTTAAGAGACAGTGGGACAAATATTTGCCCCATCTGCTGTTTGCATACAGAGAGGTACCCCAGGAATCCACAAGTTTTTCACCCTTTGAGTTGCTATATGGGCATAGGGTGAGGGGACCTTTAGATTTGATTTATGATGAATAGGAGGGTGAGTGTGAATCCCACAAGGAGTCTATTGTGGCAAATATCCTAAACCTCAGGACAAGGCTTAGGGAGCTCATGGGCTAGACGCAGGAGAACCTGGCAGGAACCCAACAGCAGAAAAAGGTCTGGTACGACAGGAATGCTTGAGCCCGAGAGTATGCTGTGGGACAGCAGGTTATGGTGCTCATTCCTGTCAGACACAATAAGCAGCAGGCAGATTGGGAGGGACCCTATGAAGTGGTAAGGAAGGTTAGTGATGTTAACTACATAATGAAACCTACTAGGCAGGAGACAGTGGCACACATTGTACTATGTTAACATGATGAAGCCTTGCTATGATAGGGAGTCCCTGATGCTGAATATTTGAAGTGGATGGCAGAAGGAGTCTGAGGGGGGATCCGGTGACTGATCTCCTCAGTGAGACTTGAACTGACATCTCAAGTTGAAAGGATAGCAATGTCCCAGCAGCTATCCCCTACTCAATTTTGAGAAATCCAAGCAATGTTACAGGAGTTTGGGGACGTGTTCACTGGGAAACCTGGGTGCACCCACCTGATGCAGGACAATGTGGATATAGGACCCAAAGGCCTATCAAGCATGCCCCTTACAGGGTGCCTGAGCAAGTCAGACAGACTCTGAGGGATGAGATACAGGAAATGTTGGAACTAGGGATAATCCAGTAGTCCAGTAGTCCCTGGGTCTCCCCAGTGGTGCTGGTACCAAAGAAAGATGGCAGCACCGGGTTGTGTGTGGACTACAGAAATCTAAATAGCAACACAGAGTCATATGCTTACCCCATACCTAGGACAGGTGAAGCCTTAGAGCAGTTGAGGTGGGGTAAGTATCTGACCATTATTGATCTGACCAAGGGCTATGGCAGGTGCCCTTGATTCCCACCACTAGAGAGAGGTCAGCCTTTGTGGCGCCTTTCAGATTATACCAGTTCACAAAGATGCACTTTGGGATGAAAAATTTGCCAGCAACCTTCCAGAGGCTGGTAGATCGTATCTTGGCAGGAGCAGGAGATTATGCACTTGCTTACCTGGATGATATTGCTATCTACAGCCATTCCTGGCATAAGCACCTTCAGCATGTCAGGGAGGTCCTGGGCAGACTGCAAGGGGCAGAGTTGACCATTAAGCCTAGTAAGTATCAAGTGAGTATGGCAGAGGTCTCCTACCTGGGACATAGCATGGGGAGTGAAAGATCAGACCAGAAGCTATTCAGACATGGCCTGCCCCTGTTACCAAAAAGCAGGTGAGGGCATTCTTGGGGACAGTGGGGTACTATAAAAAGTTAATTTCCAATTATAGTACAATAGCTGCTCCCTCACAAACCTGAAGAGAAAAAAAACAGCCAGATAAGGTAGTGTGGACCCCAGCATGTGAGCAGGCATTCCAGAAGCTTAAAGGGGCTTTGGGAGGACCCCCCTGTGTTAGCCAGTCCAGATTGCAGCAAATAATTTTTTGTGCAGGTGAATGCTTCAAACCATGGGGTGTTGGCTGTACTCAGCCAGGCTTCCTGAGAGGGAGAACAGAATCAAGTTGTATATCTCAGCCATAAACTTCAACTCAGGGAGGAATGTTATACAGCTGTAGAAAAATAAAGTCTAGTCATGGTATGGGCACTGCAGAAACTTCAACCCTATCTCTATTTAAGGAAATTAATTGTAGTTACAGACCACAATTCTTTAACATGGCTACATCGAGCCAGTCAACAAAATGCCAAGTTATTAAGGTGGAGCATAGGGTTGCAGGCATATGGCATGACAGTACAGCACCATAGTGGGGGTCAGCAATGTCAGTGCAGATGGACTCTCAAGACAGGGTATGGGGTAATGTATTCCCAGACAGGCTCATTCCTCTCAAACAGCATTTCTCCAGGGTCACTTGAGAAACTAGCCTGAGTCTTCAAAGTGGTGAGAGGTGATGATGTGAGGTATTGTCAGCTATGCCAGGAGAAGTAAGGCAGTGGATATGTAACATATGCCAGCATAGTTAGCTGGAGTTTTGTAAAGAATTATGTGTCATTTGCATATCAGGCTAATTTGTACAGGTGCTTGTGGTGAAAATGTATTTGTAAAGCTACTTGTGTTAAAAATGTACCAACAGTGAGACCTGCTGGACAGAAAAGAAATACACCTGTATGTCAGACTGTTTAGTAACTATTGAAATCAATATATTGTAAAAGAGGATACTGGAACAGAGGAGGTTAATCTCAGTCCAGCTAACTTTGAAAAATAGTCTGAAATTAAATTACCTGGTTTAGGCCATGAAGATTGTATCTTACAGTTCTAATTGCAGCCAGAGAAAAAAATCATCGTGAGAAGCCTGGCTTAGTAGTGCTGTAGGAAGAATGGAAGTATTACAATTGTTTTACATCTTCCAGAAGCTGTAACACATCTTGACAAAGCTCTATGTGTGTGCATTATGACACACGCTAGATTCTGGTCTAGGTTCTAGTAAAGGGGGTAGTGTGGGAACCAGAGTCAGATGACCAGATGTGATGTAATTCTATAGCCAGCACTGAAATGATATTTAGATATTAGTGACAGATGTCACTTAGCTGTCAGCAGTCTGTTTGTGAAATCTGACAAAGAGTGAAATCTGACAAAGAAGGACCATTCACCCACGTCATCCTGCCTTGCTCTAGTAAATGAACTAGGGAACATTAATTCTTTAGATCAGTCAGGAAGATATAGTGAGATTAGTTAAGTTTTGTTTTCCTGTACCTGGGTGAACCTTTCCATCTGTGTTATTTTTAATATTTCCTGTGACTGAAACACTGGTGTTTATTGTAAATAGATACTTAGTATTTTTATGTTCTTTTATTATTTATTATTAAATATATTTAAACTTTTCATTGTGGCTAGTCTTTTAGAGAATATTTTAACCTTCAAGAGTACTTATACATATTTGGTGACACTGGCTGCTCCTGAAAGCCTTGCTGTTTGGTCAATATTACCATTGGTAGTAGTATTAATTTCACCAAGTATAATTGGGTACCATGTTAAGAGCCTTAGAGCAATTGGCTTTGTGGGTGTTCTGGTGGCAGTGTATCTACCTTATTCTCTGGACAAAGGTGGTAGAGCTACTAAAGCTGTGCCAGCCTTTCCCAGGTGTGTGTGTGTGAAAACCAAAGCTCAAAGTGTGTGTGTGTGTGTGTGTGTGTGTGTGTGTGTGTGTGTGTGTGTGTGTGTGTGTGTGATCTACTTTGAACAGTAACACTGAGAGCTCTGATTTCACAGAAAGGGTGGTGGAAGATTTGGCTTGGAACACCCGGCTAATGACTTAACTCTATATCTGTGACAGTGGGGAGTCTCCCATCCACTCATCAAGATTTCTCTTGAAGAGAGTTAGTGAGGGGCTCTGCCTAACATGAACTGGGATTCTGTTCCAGAGCATGGGAAGCCTCTGGGTTATGAATCTATCCCTCCAGCATGTCGTATTCATACTTGTGCCAAGGTTTAAGTCTTTAGCTCTCATGGTTCTGATGGATTTGGATTTTTTGAGGTGGAGCATGTCCATCAGTTCCTGATTGGACATGGCCTTGTACGTCAGGCACAGATCACCTCTGAGCAGGCGGTATGCTACTGAAAAGAGCTGGAGTTTCTTTAGTCTAGCAGAATAAGACATATGTTGGAGACCCTTGATCCTCTTGGTGAGGTACGTTTGTGGTCTCTCCAGCTGTTGCAAATGCCGGGTGAGGTACATACCAAATGGGGCATTGTACTCAATCATGGGTCTGATGAGGGAGGAGTATAGGGGTACAATGACATCCTTGGATCTTGATGTGCATCCCTTCATGATAAGGTGTGCAAGGTAGAATGTCTTTCTAACCACTTTGGCAACGTGGGTGTCAAATGAGAGGTCACTGTCGACTTGGGTCCCTAGGTCTCTGATTACTTTTTCCGTACTCAGTGGGTTGCTGTCTATGTGATAATTTGTGGGTACTTTGTTTTTCCCAAAGGGGATTACTATACATTTTTTGGCATTTAGTTTAAGGCCATGACTCCGGCACCAGTTGTCCGTTTCTGTGAGGCCTTTTTGTAGGATGTATGTGTCCGCTGGTGTATCGACTATGGCACCTAGTTTGCAGTCATCTGCGAACTTTGTCAGCCACAACCCTCCCATGTTTGCTTTAACATCTGAGAAATAAATGCCGAACAAGAGGGGTCCCAGGACAGATCCCTGTGGGACACCACTTGTGACTGGCTTTGAGTCTGACATTGCTCCAGCAATTTTAACTTTATGGGTTCTGTCCTTTAGCCAGTTTGCAACCCATCTAGTGACATAAGGGTTTACATTTAAGCTGTTGAGCTTATCTATGATGCCTGAGTGGGGTATTGTGTTGAAGGCCTTAGCCAAGTCCAGGTAGGCTGTATGGACTGCTTTGCCCTCATCAATGGCTCTAGTGACTGTTTCGAAAAAGTCAACCAGGTTCAAAAGGCAGGATCCACCCTTTACAAAGCCGAACTGGGTGGGATCAAGTGTCTGTAGGTCCCCAATGTCTCTGTTTATGAGTTCCATAATGATTCTTTCCATAGATTTGCAGACCAGGCTGGTTAAGCTTATGGGGCGGTAGTTCCCAGGGTCTGTAGAGGTACCCCCTTTGTGGAGTGGGACCACTGTTGCTTTACGCCAGTGTTCAGGTACATATCCTGTAGTAAGGCTAAGGTTAAATAGCATTTTTATGTGCGGGTTTAGCTCCTCTTGGAGTTCACGTAGCACACAACCCGGGATACCGTCAGGTCCCATTGATGCTGTGTTTTTAGCTTTGCTGAGGGCGGCTCTCACCTGGACATCTGAGATGACAGGAGATTACATTCAGCTGGGTTAAGTATTTCAGCTTTTGGGGGTGAGGGAGGGTAGAAATTTGCACTGAACCTGTCAGCCAGAATGTTGGCAATATCTGTGGGTTCAGTGTATTTTTTGTTGTTGTGAACTAACTCTGAGCATATCTGAGGGTTTCTGCCCAGGTTTCTAACATAGCTGAAGAAGGCTTTGTGGTTATCTTTAGTGTCCTTAGCGATTTTTCTCTCAAAGTTGGCCTTGGATGTTTTTATGAAAGAACGTAGTTTTCTGCTAGTGTTAATCAGAGATGTCTTCCCATTATGGGATTTTGCTCTGTCATGCAGTAGCCTCTTTCTTTTGTTATACAATTTGTTAATGGCTGAGGTCCACCAGACAGGACGCTTGCCTTTGGTGGAGAGGGACTTGGATTTATTTGTGATTGCATGATCCATGCATTCTTGGAGATGTCCATAGAAAGCATTTGTGAAGGATTCAGCATTGTGGGATGTGGTATCCACTGGCCCAGTGGGCTTAAAGGATACCATCTCAGTCTTAAGAAGAGTGAAGTCTGCTTTTGAGAAGTTTTTCACTGTGGTCTTTTGTGCTGGGGGTGGAGGTGGGATATGTATATCCAGGGTGATTAGTTTGTGGTCAGATCTCACTAGTGAGGGGTATACCTCCGGTGTGGAGCATTTTGTCCCCATGTTTGTGATGATCAGGTCTAGTATATTATCTCCCCTAGTGGGAGAGGTGACTAGTTGTTCCAGTGCATTTGAATTTATGAATTCAGGGAACCTTTGGGCTAGGGTGTTAGGGCTAGAATAATGTACCCAATCTATGTTAGGGTAGTTGAAGTCTCCTAGTATGATGGTATTTTGTGATATATTCATATCCTCCAATGTCTTCAGGAAGGCTGAGTGGGGTTCCTGAGATTGGGAGGGTGGTCTGTAACATGCTACCAGTTGTATAGCAGTTTTGCCTATGGTTAGTTGCACCTGTATGGTCTCTGATGCTTCATGTGTTGCTATAACCTGGAGGTGTGGGTGTCCTTGATGAATATGGACACTCCCCCTCCCTTTGTGGTTCGGCCTGGGTTTTGGGGCCGAAAGGCATGATACAAGGTATAGCCTGGTAGTGCTGGGGTGCTCTCAGGAGCCTTGAACCAGGTTTCAGTTACTGCACAGACGTCGATGTTCTCCATACTGAGGAGTGCATTGAGTGCCTGCATCTTGAGATTTAGACTTCTGGCGTTGAGCAGCATTACCCTTAGTTTTTTTCCATTTTTGTTTTCTAAGGAGGTGGGTTTGTCTTTTGAGCCTTGCCTAAAAAAGGCACTATGGGGGTGGCAAGAGCCTTAGCCAATATCCGGATGCCCAGTGATGACAGGTGCAAGCCGTCCCTTGCGTAGCAGCGTGGCTTGTCCAACATGTCATCCCAAGCAGACAGACATTGGATCCCCTTAGAATGACACCAGTACTTGAGCCAATTATTAAAGCTGATAATCTTGTCTTTGTATTGTGGCATCATTCTTGGTGAGGGCAAGTTGCTGCTCAGGGTCAGGGTCATACCAGCCTGGGCTACATAATCAGAGAGCTCCTCTATGTCTCTTTTCATGTAGTCCAGGGAGGTACGTCTCAGGTCATTCACGCCAGCATGGACAATGACGGAGTCATATTTGTACTTGCTTTGGAGTGACCTGAGCACGTGTGTTATGTAGCGGATCCTAGCTCCCAATAGGCAGCTCACAGTCACCCTCCCCTTGTTCAGCCTGGTAAGCGGGACATCAGTGTGTCTGACTATAGAGTCACCTATTACTAGTGTATCAGGCATGGTGTTTGGCCTTAAGGGCTGTGATTGATTGACACTGATTTATTGAAGTATGTGTTGCATGTGTTTTGTTTTGAGGTGGTGGATATTTGGATGTCTGCTTTGGGAGCCTCTGTTGTTTTGGTAAGTTTTGTATTAGAGCCTCCGAGTATGTCTTTGTGTTTTTATGTGTTTGATTTGCAGTTGTGGTAGGTCTATGTGGGACTGGGTTTGTTGTGTGTGTGGTTACCATCTCCTCCTGTCTGGTCATGCTAGCCCTGAGTTGAGAGAGTTCAGCCTCCAGTTTGGCTATATAGTTGCATCTCTCACATGTATTTGTGTTTGTTGGGAGGAGGAGAGGGTTGTCTGTGTACATGAGACAATTGTAGCATTGTCTCAAGATACTCAGGTTAACCAGCTGAACTGGAGAGGACACCAGTAATCTACCACTCGACATGCTAGAACAGTGAAAGGGAGTACTGTGCCTTTAAGGGAAGTGGGTATTCACAGGGGTGGTAGGTGGGTGTAGTGCTTACTTAGTATGAGAGTGCTTACTTCGTAGAGAAGTTTTGAGAACAAGTGTTAGGCTTATAATATAGCGAGTAGTCTGATTATACTAAGAGTAGAGCTTCCTTAACGGAAAATTTGAAGAGCAGACTTGGCGGAGCCAGAAGAAGTTTAACCTTGTTTAACTGGCACTGCGCTATGTGCACAACCGCGCAAAGCCATGCAAATGCGGATTTTAAAAAGGGAACTTCAAAAGAGCTAGAAATGGTCCAAAACAACCAATTACTACAGCTCTTGTGCTGAGGTCACTTCCTACAGGGACAGGTAGGCTGCTCAAGGCTCCCCACTCCCACTGGTGAGCAAAGAAACTTCCTTCTATCCAAGTAAGGTAATGGACAACACAGGAACTACACCACATCCCAGAATACAGCAAAGCCTGTAGACTGGTCTAAACTAGTCGAGGAGAGGCGGGAAAACAAGGATTATGTTTTTTTTTTTTTTGTTTTTAGATAGAAAACACACAGAAAATGCAGAAACAGTAATAAATCAGTTACACAGGCTAGCACACTTTAGTGGGCAGCCTCAACAGTTCAATTAAACAAACAAACAAACAAACAAATTTTCGATCAATTTCGACTAAAATGTAACTTTAAGTGCAGATATTAAATAATGCAGCAAACAGCTAAAAAAACAGTTTAAGCTTGTTTAGGGTAAGCTAGAGAAGGTATTTCAAGTAAAAAAACAGCAAAGATACTTAAATCCAGAAAGTAGTCGCTTTTCTGAGTTCTCTGTAGCTAGGACCACTCTGCAGGACCACGAGGAGCTTGTCTGAGTAGTATAGCCAGAAAAAACGCCCAGAGGCGGATTTTAAACAGGGAACTTCAAAAGAGCTAGAAATGGTCCAAAACAACCAATTACTACAGCTCTTGTGCTGAGGTCACTTCCTACAAGGACAGGTAGGCTGCTCAAGGCTCCCCACTCCCACTGGTGAGCAAAGAAACTTCCTTCTATCCAAGTAAGGTAATGGACAACACAGGAACTACACCACAGCCCAGAATACAGCAAAGCCTGTAGACTGGTCTAAACTAGTCGAGGAGAGGCGGGAAAAGAAGGATTATTTTTTTTGTTTTTTTCTTCTACTATAACTGAGCAGCTTGGTTGGGTAACATCATATGTGTCTATTATCTTGTCTGTTGTGATCGAACTAGAAGCAAGGCAAGAAAATATTTGTTGAAAACCTGAGTCATAAGTTTCAGATCACTAATATGAGTGTTGTCAGTTAGTGAGAGACCAACGTTATGATGAGTGTGATACTGACATTATCAGATGCCAATTGTTTTTCATATTTATATTTGGCTCTAATAGTAGCTAGTTTTAATTTCTTGGATGTAGATGTTGCATTGTCTTACTTATCAGAGTTCTAAACTTAAACACATAACCACAAGGGCATTTTCTTACTTGTTAGAGTTCTGAACTTTAATAAATAACCAGAAGGACTGGACTGTTCATACCCAAACATTAAACATTTTAACTAGTAAACTGTAATGTCTGCCATCAAAGTACAATTGGCAGCTATCTCTAACTTTCATGTTGGCAAAAATCAAACCCTCATAATTTCATTGAAATTGTTCAATGCCTTTCTATGAGGAATATTTCTTCTTAGACCACCTTTGAGGGACCCAGTTCCTCATTGGGAAATTACTTTGTTGCTTAATGTCCTGACTAGACTTCCTTTTGAAGTGACAGCTTCAGAGAAACTGAAATTTTTGTCTGTGAAGACTGTCTTCCTGGTGGCTGTTACTTCAGCTATGAGGATTTCAGAGTTGGAAGCATGGTAATTGAAAGCACCTTATCTGAGTTTTCATAAGGATAGAGTTTCTTTCAAACCTACTTTCTTTCTAAATTGGCTTCAGAATCTGCCCTTAACCAAACTATTAACTTGCCAGTTTTCTTTCCAAGTGTTTCCAACAAATGAGAATATACATTACATTTGCTGGATGTTCATCATCAATTGAGGATTATTTGCAATGCACCAAAAGTTTTAGGAAATTGATCAGCTCTGTCTCCTTTTCCAAGGCCAAATTGCGTGACAGTGTTTCTAAAGTCACTCTATCCAGGTGGCTATCTGATTGTATTAGTTTTTTCATACAAAGTGATGGAATTGTGTCTACCTCACAAACCTAAAGCCCAGTCTACTGGCACAGTTGCAGCATCTACAGCTTTCTTTGCCAAAGCATCAACAGATGATATTTGTGCTGTGGCTATTTGGTCTATAGTTCACACATTTGTTTCCCATTACAAACTGGATCTTCAGTCTGGATCCTGCGCATCCTTTGGATCCACTATCCTCTGGAATATCTTTTCATTAGACCAGTCTGATGAAGTCTAGATCTTTCTGGACGAAAGCGCTCATCCTTGTTTTTTTTTGCCTTAAGTTAATAAAGTGGATTCTGCATTCTACAACTGTGTGGTGATTTGCAGCCTGCAATACTTTGAGTGGGTTCAATTCAGCTACTTCTTCTGGCTTTTGTGTTTATCCTCTCCACAATTTCAAAGGCAGAACATCTAGGGGACACAGAAATTGATGGCAAGGGGGTTGGAATTTCTCAAACTATCAACTCTTGCAACCCCACCAGCACTCCACTTGAGGACCCAAGCTCTCTGATGCCAAAGCCCTGAGATGAAAAGATGGCTCTGAAAGCTTCAGATTTGACTCTAACCCCCTGGACCCAGTGTCAATGCTTCAGCAAAAAGAGGCTTCTGATTCTGAAAGGCTCAGAGCTGGTTAACTCAGGGAAACCATCGGAGTCGAAAAACGGACTGTCTTCAAATCCAATGAAGACACCCCCAGAGGTCACACATTCCCTGTGGGCATCTGAGTTGGGAAGCTTATGCCTACAGGTAATGCTATTTCTAAATCCGGTAGGCTTTTCAACCATCTTGTGCAGTACACACAACTATTACTAGTTAGCAAAAAAAAAAAACAAACAAAAAAAACCGACTCTAGCGATATTTTATATATATATATATATATATATATATATATATATATATATATATATATATTTTTTTTTTTTTTAGATAGGAAAAAGGAAGATAGAAAGAAACTACCAACAATGGTAGACAGGAATACTCACACGAGTAGAGAAAGGGGAAAAAGGTGCCAACAATGGTACTGAAACAATGGTACTAAAAAGAAATGGAAAGTAGCTAAAAGGTTATGGGAGGGAGATAGGAGAGTTAAAATATACAATTAATGAAGTCTGAGAGAAAAACTCACGAATAACTGCTTTTAAAAATTCCAAAAAACTTGAGAGCAGAAGGATCCGCATCTGATGCTGAATGGCAACAAACGAGATCTGAGGGATGTTAGGTTGGCAGGGCATTATGGGTAAAGGGAGAAGCTTGAGAGTTCTTGGATCCAATGATCTGACAGAAACTGCCGAGTCAGAGACGAGTATCTGATTCAAACCCATCAGTTGAGGAAGAATGAAAATGGACAACATAGATGGAATGTTATGGTGAGTACGTAACTTTTTTTTTTTTTTGCATATACTTCCTAATGGATTTCTGGTATCTATCAGGCCCTAGTAGGCAGAACTCTCATCTATTTACTATTCCTGTCACATAGATTTCCCTCCGTTTCTCTGACATGCATTCATACAGGCTTCTTTCTCACTTAGAAAATGTGAATTACTCCAGCTCTGTCCTTTCTACACCTCTAGCATTTATTAGCCTGTTTCCTGTCTTTTGTGTTGCTTTTAATGCTTTTTTTCCTTTGGATTACATCTTTCCAGTCCTCTTCCACTGAATCTCACCTTTCCATCTTCTTCCATTTTCTTTCAAAAGTTTTTATTTCCAACTATGCATGCTATTTTCACAAACCTTTGTAGATTAGCTTGCCTTCCCCTCTCTTTCCTGCACCTTCATTTCTTCATCAGCATGTCCCCAGGTTTACATTACATTATTCTTTTCCATGTTTCTTCCTATCTTCGTTACAGTTTTCCCATTGCCATCCTTTTAAGCTACACCATCCACATATTTCACATCGTTGTTCCCATTCTAGTCTTCTTTGCAGTGTTATGTGAACCATTTCTTTCTACTTCTGTAGAGGTTTAGCATACTGATGCTTCTATCTTCCATCATTTGTCTTGCATTTTCCCATTTCCCAACCCTCTATTGTACTTTCTGCTCTATTTCATTCCCCAGTTTCTGTCAGGATTCCGTCTCCATGTCAACCATCAACATGCTCTTTTTGATACTCCACTTTGGCACACTGTTATTGTGGAGTTCTGATTCCTTCATACACTCCACCTTTCTCTACCACTTTCAGTTTTTATATTTTATTTTGTTTTATTTTATTTTTATTTGTTTGTCAAGGTAATGCTCTGGAATCTTCAATTTCCTTTGCCCTAAGCCACAGGTAGGTGTTACATGACAATGTATACCGCTCATAGTTATGGAATCCCTATTTTTCATGCCTTCCTTTACTTGTAGTCTTTTAGCAGACCCTTCCTTCCACACAGATCTCTAAAATATCAATTGGTTGGCTTTTATTACTTGTTCATTTCTAGTGCCTCATCATGTAGCCCAGTTTTGGATTTACTTGTAACCAAGTGAGTTTAGTGCCTCCATCCTCTTAGACTGTTACTAATTTTTAATTTCAAATTCATATAGTTTTCATATTTGGCTTCTGCCACTGTGTTCCAAATTTCTAAGCCTAAGCACTTTGCTCTGGGTATGTGCTTTATCCCTTCTAATATTGCTTTGCTTGCCTTATTCTAAGCTAGCCCAAACTATATTTTACTGTTATCTTCCAGACTTGACACTCTATAAAACTTTTTCAAGTGTCTTAAGACTGCCTAATCATTTTGACCTTCAGAATATGGTCATCTACAATTATGCAGAAGTAGGCAATGATGTACGCCCTCCCTTGCTCTCCTAGTAAAGGTTTTCTTGAATAACAAGAACAAGCAAAGGGAGAATGGATAGCCCTGTCTTATTTATTTATTTATTTCAGTTTGTTAACCGGGAAAGTTCATTGGGCCAAGGTAGCCCATTTTCAGTGGAGGCCTGAGGATAATAGCTCCAGACAGAAAGACAATATGCAATGTATTAGTACAGCATATAAGAACAACAGTTTAACATTCAATGTACAGCAAGACAAAATTTTACATATCTTGAAATGTATGAGCTCTGTCAATCACTTATAAGATATTTACAAAAACAAAATCATGTTCATTTAATACAATATATGTATTTAGGCAAAGGAATTTTAGAGAGATAGGAAATACAGTTGTAGCAGAGATTGTGAGTAGGATAGAATAGGGATAGGTGTCAGGAATCAGGTAGGATGGGTACAGGAGCTCTCCCAGAGGGAGGAGAGATGAGAGTGGATTAGGGTTTTAAAGGAGGGTAGGTTTGGGCTGGTTCTAATGCGAGGGGGAAGAGTGTTCCATAATCTGGCAAGGGAGAATGATAGTAGAAGTTGCCCTGGTGTGTGTAAAGGCTTGTAAAGTTCTAAGAGGTTCTGATTTTTGGATCTAAGTGTTCTATGTGGCTGGTGAAGTTTTATGGAAGAGGAGAGTGATAGACAGAAGGGTTAAAATCAGCTTGTGTGCTGTAGTTAGTTGAATGAAATTTAGGTAGCCTGGGAGTTCCAACCAATTTAGAGCATGGAGGGAGTTACAATGGTGACTAGAGGATTTGGATCCTGTGGCAAACTTTGAAATTTTATTATGGCATGAAGAAAGTTTAGATTTTAAGGATGATTGGAGATTAGAGAGTAGTGGAGCTCCATACAAAAGGGAAGGTGGGAGGTAGGTGGTAGATAGGCGTTGTCTAGAAGACAGAGAAAGGTAGCTTCTGTGTCGATAAAGCATTCCAAGTTTTTGATGAGTTTTTTTAATATTGGTTTGTAGGTGGATGTCAAATTTTAGCTGGTCATCGATAAGGATGCCCAGAAGTTTTGTATGGGGAACTATTTCAATAGATGTTTTGTGTAGGCTAAGTATAGAGAAGGATGCTTTGTCAACAGCAGTATGTCTAGAAGGGGTAAATATCATTATTTTGGATTTGGAGGCATTTAGGGCTAGATGATTGCCAAGCATCCAGGACTCAGTGGAGGACAAGGCCTCTTGAGTAAGGTTTATTAATAAGGGAAGAGTTTTGGCTGAGCAGATGATAGTGGAATCATCTGCATATTGCACCAGTTTAGCATTGGGGATCTTTTGGTGGAAATCATTGATGAAAATGTTAAATAGTAAAGGACTCACAATAGAGCCTTGGGGTACACCTGTTGGGGTGTGAAGGAAAAACAAAAATGAAAACTCCAGCAAAGCTAGAGCTTCCACTGAGTGACCTCTCAAACCTCTTGTATCAGAGGCACATGGGATATATGCAAATGACCATTATGAACATCAGGTGTTTCAGCTAATTGGCAATTCTGAATGCCCATGACTTGTTTCATCATTTTAATGGACAATTTCAGGCCAATAGAGCCAAACCCGTCTAGCTGTGGATATGCATATTTTGGCCTTGTTATGACCTCATCAGCACAGCACAAGCAGAGTGTTTGACTAAGCATAAGAAACACAGGGCTGTTATACCCAGCTGATGTCCATTATTAAACAAGTCATGGGCATTCAGAATCGCCAATTAGCTGAAACACCTGATGTTCATAAGGGTCATTTGCATATATCCCATGTGCCTCTGATACAAGAAGTTTGGGAGGTCACTCAGTGGAAGCTCTAGATTTGCTGGAGTTTTCATCTTTGTTTTAACTGATTGGTTTTTCAGTGGCCTTCCCACTTATTGTTTTAGTTTGTTGTTTGGGATATTTTTGCAGTGACCCTAATGATAATGGTGTAGAGGGAGGGACTTAGTTTGATGGGTGGGGTTTATGTGGGAGTGGTTAGAGAGCTATAAATGTAGTTGTGCTGGGGCAGGTGGGAATTGGGGGCAGGGTAGGGGAGTGGAGTGAGCCTGCAGGGCGAACAGAGCGGGAAGAGCTGAGAGAGGAGGAAGCCAACAGGAACAATCAGTGGAATTGGGAGTTAAGCAGTAAGGTAGTAAGAGAACACAGGTAAGAGAAGGCTGGAGTACAATGTTTATTGGGATAAAAGTGGTCTGTAACAAAAAGCAAAAGAGTTAGCTACAGAGTGAATGCTAAGCAGTAAGTGACATGGGGAAAGCCTAACTCAATCCTAGAGCACAGGATATTGTAGTTGGGGAAGGAAGGCTTTTCACTACCACCTAGTGGCAGACCTAGGTAAATGCAGCTGGAAGAGGGAGAATATGAGCAATGGGGGCAGGCTGCTAGCGACACACGGAGGGGCACACCACTAGGCAGGCTGCATGCAGGAGCAGGATTTGTATCATTCTTATGTAGGAACCATTTTTTGTGTGATTTTGTTGTCACGGGTAGAAAAGATCCAGGTGGTGAGAGGAAGGAACCCTTGGAAGATGGGAGGGCAGGGCATAGTAAGTTGAAATGGAGAAAAAAACTGTTTAGTAATGTAATAAGACAGAGGGGAGGCAAAATCAATACTTAAGGAACAAGCTAGGAAAACAGGAGAGTTAGAGGGAGATGTTGGAGGCTAGGGTAGGCATGAGCAGGAGAAAGTGTAGGCGGGGTGAATGGAATGCAAGTAAATCAGGAGGGGAGAGTGAAAACAGCAGGAGATAAAGGTAAGCATACAGAGCAATAGCTGAGAGGAGTAGGTTTAGGCTGCTGATATACTATGATATCCCAGGTTATACAGATAAAGTACCATAGAAGTGTCCCGGGTTAACTCAAAATTACATATAGCACACTTAATACAGATACCAAAGATGCATATAAAAGCAACATATGTACATTTCGGCATCACAATTTGCTAAATATTTCAAACAATGTAGAGGCAGCGGCAATAGGTACTGTATGCAACAGCTTCTAATGTGATAGTAAAAGATTGGTGAATGTGATCATGGCACAACAGCTGATTGCACATTAATTCAGATATTCTGAAAGTGCCATGCCTGACTGAGCCTTATTGAGAGTAAATACAGAAATGGAAGGAAAATTGCATATTCCATGCCCTACTACTAGGGAGTCTAACAACAGGATAGCTTGCCTTCACCATAATCTTTTAAACAGGGATCCTGACATGAGCAGAATGGTAATAATGTGGTAGTGTACATCCACACACATTAAATCCTGTTATAATAGATGCAGGGAGCCCAGGGAAGTAGCGAGCAGGGATCGCCTGCACAGTATATATGTGTGGCGTGCAAGCGATGCTCTCAAACCCCCGAAGTTACAACCAAAGTGGGGAAAAATAACCAATCAACACACAGCTTCAATTGTGAGCAAAACACACAAAATAAGCCTCCAAATGTAATCAAAAACCAAGGAATAGGGAAATAATCTCTCTACTAAGTCCTAAGTAACTGTTACACAGAAGTCCGAGGGATGTAGAGAGTGGGAAACACTAGCATGGGGCATTTGATATGTACTAACAAGCAGAAACATTAATTCTGCAATTGCCACCCGAGTCCTAGGGCAGGCCAAGAAGGTAGGCTATTAAAAGCGTAGTAGCAGACTGTGGGCTACATAGAGAGTCCCACGTGGCACCATTTAGCAGGTAGGGACTATAGGATTACTCAAGGAAAAGGTCTGGCAGAGGTCTCACTAGCAGATGTCCATTAGTGCTAGTGGATGGGCATACACAGACGCCTAACTAAAACTGAGAAAGGAGACCAGATAATACAGCCAAAAAGCACTGGTAACACATGGGGTGGGGTTTGCACAAGCCAATGCAAGGCCTCAGGCTTCCGGCACTAATATCAGGACATGAACCATTGAAGTAGGTATACTAACCCAAACATTACTGGTCCTGGAGCCCGTATTCAAGAATGAACCTAGGGTACTCTAAGGTAGTGGACTATTTCTGGAGTTCAGCCTATGCAATCCATTTAAGGCAATTGCCAAGTTACATAAGTCTTGTCTCTGTCCAAATCCTTACCTCTCTACAGTGTTTTCCATTCACTATCAGAGTTAATGTTAGGTTTTGGTACTGGTTTGGGCCCATCTAATAATACTTCTTTTCATTGCCTTACCTTCCAGTGCTTCCTGCAGGTATCTTCACTGTAGCAAGTCAAACACTTTTCTTATATCACATAAATTGTTCCTGATTTATAACTCATTTCCTTTCACATCTGTCCATGAACTTTAGTAGCAGTCACCAGTGTTCTACTGAGGTTTTTCCTTGTTTGAGCCCTACATGACCCCTTTGTATTACATTTGCCAAATTTTTCATATAATTAATACCTGTATTATCAAACTAGGACTAAAGTCTACTGGTTTTATGTTTCCATTCTTCTCTTTTGGTAATAGGATTACCATTATGTTTTACATTGATGGTTCCAATCTTCCTTCTTTCTCACATTGGTTACATATCCATGTCAGGATCCTCCATCACTGCCTTTTCAACTTCCTTTTAGAATTCTGTACCATTCTGTCCCTTCTTCCCTCACTCCCGTAAGCTCTCTGCTGACCACTCCTAGTCCATCTTCTATAACTTCATTGTTTAATCTGTCTTTCTGTTGTCTGTCCCCTTCACTGCTGGGCTATGTAACTTTTCATAGCATTCCACCAATAATTCTTTAAACTGTTTCTGTTATTCTAGTGTCTTCCCTTTGAGTTTACATATTTTCATGTCTTTTTTCCTTCCTTTGATATTCCATATATAATAAAAACAGTTTACTTTCCCTGGCCCTCCAGAACTTCTTTCTTCTCACTATTTTACATTCTGTTTTCATTTCCTCACAAAATTCTGCCTAGCACCTGAGCCTTTTTAAACTTTCCTCCTATTCCTTCTCCCTTCATTCTTCATCCATCTTCCTCAGTCAAGTCTGCTTCCCTGGTCTTACCTACTTTTTTGAATATGTCTGCTGCCTCTGTTTTTGGTGTAGTACTTCCCAGATGTCTATCCAGTCCGCTGCTTTCATTTCTTTCCCTAGTTCCTCCTGCGATTTCCCAGGCTTATAGGTTTATATGTTGTTACTAAGCTTATGGCTAAAGGAGAACATCAAAATTCTCAGCCTCATCACCCAGTACTGATAGGAGACTAACAGTGTACCCTGTTAAGCAGATTTTCTTCACATATCCTCGGTGACAATTTGTGATCACCAATCCGGTCATTTTGACTGGTTTTAAAGGTTGCTTGGGAAGTACTCTGCTTGATAGCAATGCCAGCCTGTTACAGAAATGGGTGATATGATGGCTTAGGTGTCTGTCGTGCCACTTGGTGTTGTTAGTGTAATAGGTATCTGTTGAGTCACTTGGTGTTGTTGATGTTATGATATAGGTTTAGGTCTCTAAAACTGGTGCTTGCTTTACCATCTATTCTTTTTAGGAGAAGGAGTTCAAAGAGAGCTGAGTTGCTCACAGTATGGAAAGCTAAGAAGAGATCACCCCTCAGGGGGTGTGTATGATTTGAACTTTAGAGCTTTTAGTCGGAGTAGTTAAGGATTCTGATTTCTGAAATCATTTTAGTGAGGAAACATTATGATCTCTCAAGCCTGTTTAGTTGTTTGACAAGATACATGCTAAAGGATGCATTACAATTAATGATTGGTCTGATAGGGGATGAATAAAATGGGACTATAACTTCTTTGGACCTTGGGTAGATACCACAGAGAATATGCTGTGCAAGGTAGGATTTTCAAACCACATAGAGACATGGTAGCCTAAGGAGAATCTGTTATTCTTATACGTGCCCAAGTCCCTGATGACTGGGTCATATATAACTGGGATGGTTTCTATAAGGGAAGTAGTAATAATGCTAAATTTACCAAAGAAGACTATACTGCATTTCATGAGTTGAGCATAAGGCCATGACTAATGCACCAATCATCTGTTTTTTCCAGCCCTTGATGGACAATTTGAGAATCAGAGTAGGATTTGATAACTGCTCCCAGTCTGTAATCATCAAGACACTTTGTTAGTCATAGTCCCTTGATACTTGCTTTTATGTTACAGAAATATATGCCAAAAAGGAGGGGACTCAGGACTGTGGGATACCACTGGTGACATGTTTCTGTCTAGAGCAATCCCTCAATCATAACAGCATAGGTTCTGTCACATAATCAGTTAGCAATCTAGCGAAATATATAGCTCAGAGTTGAGCTGGGAGGGCTTGGCAATAATCCCAGCATGGGGGATAGTGTTAAAATCTTTGGCAAGGTCTAGATAAGAAGTGTTGACTGCATCTCATAGAAATGATCAATAATGACATAGGAAACTTTCAGACACTGGACCCACCTCAGTTTGATTTGTTCAAGGCCAGGTCATGCCTACTCAATCTGGTAGAATTCATTGAGAAGGTTACCAAAGCAATGGATGAGGACAGAAAGGTGTACACTGCCTTCCTTGAGCTGGCCAAGGCATTTGACAGAATACCTCACTTGGGCATTGTTGACAAACTGAAGAGGTTAGGTATAAACCCTTATGTCACCTGGTGGATAGCCAGCTGGCTCACAGACAGGACTCATGAAATTAGAACTGGGGAGTCCACCTCTACAAAGAGGCCAGTCAAAGTGGAGTCCCTCAAGGATCAGTCCTGGGACTACTACTTTTTGGCACTTACTTCTCTGAAATCAAGGCCAATGTCAATGGCCTCTGTCTGACTAAATTTGCAGATTATTGCAAATTAGTAGCAGTCATAGAATCCCCTACTGATGCAAATGATCTCCAGGAAGGGCTGACACAGGCAAATAACTGGTGTCAGTGCCATGGACTAAAACTAAATGGCAAGAAATGCATAATTGTACCCTTCAAGAAATCATCCATCTCTGGTAACTATCATATTGACAACACACCCCAAAGAGTTGACCCAGTAGTCAGGGATTTGGGGAACACACACATAGTAGTCTTGCCTTTGACTATCATAGGTTCCTAGATTAGTACAAGGCTAACTGCTCTTGTGGGCAGTTTTTTTAAGCCTAGCCAATTACCCCATGGGAGAATCAAACTCTGCACCTTGTGGCTGTAAGGGAAATACCTTAACCATTATGCCAACCTCCCACCCAATCATGTGTCTACAGTAGTGAGAAAATCATTCTGTGCTGTAAAACTTATAAATAAAGATGTGGCATCTAGGTCCAAAGAAGTCATTGTTCCACTGTATTTGGCATTCATCAGATCTATCATTGAATACAATGCGCTCTTTGGTATGCACCTAACCAGGCACATCTAACAAATAGGTTCATAGATGTGTACTAGGCTAATGGCCCTGGAGCCTTTACAAGCATAGCCCATAGTATTACCCTGGCATTGTGCCACCAAACCTTAGTTCCTAGTGCATCTGTCAAGTAGAGACACTGGAGTGATCCACGGGGTGAATATTCTATTGCCCATCCACTCATCAAGATTTCTCTTGAAAAGGGCCAGAGAGGTGCTCTGCTTGACATGTATGGGAAGTCTATTCCATAGCATGGGCAGTCTCTGGGTTATGAACCTGTCCCTTCAGCATGTTCTGTTGATTGTGGTAATGAGGATGAGGTCTCTGGAGCATGTGGTGCGGAGGGATTGGCATTTCTTTAGAGGTAGCATTTCTAACAGAGCTGGGTCAGACATGGCTTTGTAAGTCAAGCAGAGATTGCCTGTAAGTAGGCAATATGAGACAGAGAATAGCTGGAGTTTTTTGAGTCTGTCCATATAGGACAAGTGTTTAAGGCCTAGGATTCTCTTTGTGAGGTACTTTTGTGACCTCTCCAGTTGTTGCAGGTGTCTAGTGAGGTACATGCAAAATGGGCATTGTACTCAATGATTGGCCTAATGAGGGAAGAGTAGAGGGAGACAATTACTACTTTTTCCTGGATGCAAAACCCTTAGTAATAAGATGTGCTACATAGAAGGACTTTCTGACCACAGTGGCAACGTGGTGGTCAAAAGAGATGTTGCTGACAACCTGTGTTCCCAGATCTCTTATAATGCCTTCTGTGTTCAGTGGACTACCATCAATGTGGTAATTCAAGGGAACTGGGTTTTTCCCAAAGGGGATGAAGGCACATTTTTTGGCAATGAGCTTAAGACCATGGTTCTGACACCAGTCGTTGGTCTCATTGAGGCATTTCTGTAGGATGTCAACATCACTTGGGGAGTTAATAATAGCTCCCAACTTGCAATCATCTGCAAACTTTGTCAGCCAGAGTCCCTTTGTGTTGGCCTGGAGAAGCAGATACCAAACAGGAGAGCACCCAGGACCAAACCCTGTGGGACTCCACTCATGACTGGTCGGCAGTCTGACTTGGAGTCAGCTACTTTCACACTGTGGGTTCTATCTGTGAGCCATTTTGCAACCCACCTAGTGATATAGGGGTTGATGCCTAGCTTATGGAACATCCACCAAGGTTCCTCATGAAATTAATACAGGGCATAAGTAACATGTCCTGTGCAGACTGCCTCAAGGCCCTCTTCCTGTATTCTGTTTCTACAGGCTGTTGAGGGGAGCTCTATACCTGGCATACAAGGCATTCGCAGACCCTGCCCTGATGGGCCACCTGCGTATCCGCAAATCAAACAACACCAGAGTACCCCATTCTAAAGACTTAAACCTTGCCTGTGATATAAATAGGACCTGATAGAGAGACAGGTATGCATCCCAGAGACTACCTTCTCTGGAACAGGCTCCCCATCCATGTGAAGCAGAGCTCCTCCCTAACCCAATTCAAGTATAACATGGGCAATTGGATGGGGAACAGGAAATTCATCCTTGGTTTGGCACCTTTGTCTCTAATGGACAAAGTCAGCTTGTAAATGGTTCATCTCCCACAGCCCTGCTTGTAAATGTTTCATCTCCCAAGCCCTTGCTTACACTTAACAAGGATACCAGAACTTGTCAGAGATTTGGGGTGCATAATTTGAATCTTATTTCTGCTGCCGTGTGTGCTGGTCCCTCTTTGTTTTTGGAATTATTGGTTTGGACCGGGCACCATAGTCCACTTTGCATGCCTTGCTTCTTTTTAGGCTTAATAAGGCCCTTGTGGTCGTTAGTCTGGTAAATATTTATGAACCTGTGAACCTATGCCCCTTATACTGGCCTTAGTACCCATTTCAAAGAACTCAACCAAGCTGAGCAGGCTTTTCCAAAGCCACACTAGTGTGTATCCAGGGATATAAGGTTTCCTATATCATTCCTGTTGCATTCCTTTATTTTATTCTTCCTGTCCTCTGCTTCCTTTAATATTATATCAAACCCCAGCATTATTTCTGCATTAATTTCCTCCCACATGTACTTTCCTCTCTGGAGGAAGTTCTGGAAGAATCTTTTGTCTTCTGTATTTGGTGCATATATGTTTCCTGTCATCATTTTGTTTTTACATGAGCACATGCACAAGGTCAACACATAGCTCCACATTTAGCTTTTCTGGTACGTAGTATGTAAAATAATTAAAACTTTAAAACTGATCTTATTTAAAATCTTAATTGATGTTATTTAACATTTTAATTGATTTTAAAAACTTTAAAATTCTTGAGCACTGTGTGCATAAACAACTTATATCTTATCTCTGTCATAAAAACCTTATTGCCCCTACCCAGCATGGCTTTTGCCTCCATCACAGTACTACAGCAGCTCTCATCTCCTTTACTAACTCCATCTCCATATCCAGTGATAACAATAAGCTAGTGTCCTACCTTTTCCTTGATCTCTCTAAAGCTTTTGATACTGTCTCCACTCTATCCTTCTCTCTAAACTGGCTGAACTTGGTTTGCTTGCTATCTCTCTAACAGACAGCAATCAGTCAGATGGCTCAGTAGTCTATCACTTTTTCTCCCCATAAAAATGGGTGTCCCACAAGGCTCTATTCTAGATCCCGTTCTCTTTAACATCTTTACTAACCAGCTACATACATCTTGTCCTCAGTCTTCCCTTATACAGTATGATGATGATTCTACTATCATCTCCATTGCTGACAACCCTTCTGACTTGTACTCACTCACTCAAACCTCATTCAGTCTTGCTGAATCTTGGCTTTTTAGCAACCAAATGATACTGAACCCCAAAAAGACAAAACTTCTCCTGTTTCTACTTAAACCTCTTAATTATCTCAAGTTCTCTTTCTCAATCTCGTCACTCAGTAACACTACTATTTCACCTGACTCTCACACAAAGCTCCTGGAAGTAATTATTGATGACCAACTTAAATTTGAACTCCATGTACACCATTCTATAAAGAAAATCCATCAAAAGCATGGCCTACTCTATAGACACCAATGGTTCCTTACTCCTAACTCCAGAATTTCATTTTCCCAAGCTTTCCTCCTACCTAACCTTTTCTACTGCTCTCAAATCCTTACTAACCTACAGTCAGCTCTGCTATGTAAACTGGAAACCACATAGAATAAAGTTCCTAGATTTGGAGCTAATATGCCACCTAAATCTCACCACTGTCTTGCTCTTAAAAGTCTTAACTGGTTAGAATTTCCCAACCACCTCTTACTTACTCAACTATCTATCATCCACTCTATCTTAAATAAACCATCCTCCTGCCCTAGCGTATCCTCTATCATCTCTCTCTGTAACCCACTATGTTTCCTTAGGAGCTCTGATCTAGGACTCCTACAAGTCTACAAACCGAAAAAATCATTTTGACAAAATCTCTATAGCTACCTTCCCGCACTAGCATGGAATAAGCTTCCTATGTCCCTTAGAATTATAACCCATAAAAATGTTTTCATGACTGACCTCAAAAATCACCTAATTTCTGCCTGGAAATGTAACTGCAATCACCCCACTTTATATTTTTTCCTTCAGTTTTCCCTTCCTCTCTTTTCAGCCCCCCTTCACTTTCCACCCCCTTCCTCTCCCTTTTACTTACGTCCTACATCATTTCTCTGCTTGGCACTATTTCTACTACCTACTTTTCAACTTTACCCTTCTCAATCCTTACCCCCTCTTCTTATTTTTGATACCTTTTATTTCTCTCTTCCCATGTTATCTTGCAGCATAATAGTTAACACTTGATCCTTAGACATATCTCCTCTTCCTCGTCTCTCCTTCCTCTTACTAACCACTTCTTTACTTACTTCTCTTCTTCTTCTTCCCTACTTACAGAGTTCTTGATTTAATTATGTTTTAAGTTCCACTCCTGATAGATTTGACTTTATACTTCATAGGAAACTTATTTTTTCTCAATTATACTGCGCATTTTATCATTTGTCAAGTCTATATTAGTGAATTTATATATCTTATTACTATTTAAAACTTGTTTTTTGGAGATTTTCTCCCCGGGCCTCCGATGAAAAAGGGTGCAAGCTCAGACAGACTAATCCGGTCAACCAATGTCAAATAAATAAATAAATAAATCTTCCATCATAGATGAGGACAAGTGAAATTCCTACTTGCACGAAGCAGTTGTGGGTAATGCAATCACAATGCATTTAGTATTAGTATTAATGAGGAGGTGTGTCTTATGGCATGAGCCTGAAAACAAACTGCTGCCATTTTCTTTCTTGCTGCCAAGGTTTGCTCATTTTTTATTCAGTGCTACAATTCCAAATATTGATTTCTGCAATTATTTAAAATGCTGCATCTTGCTTCTCCTTCATCATAAAGTACAAAGCAATATACCAAAGCTCCTCTCAGAAAATTTTCTCATTCCTAATGAGTGTTAAAATTACTGCACAAAACTGTGTTATTTTCACTGCACATCACACAGACACATGAATAGCACATTTTCTCTTTGTATGTTGCCTTCAATGCAGTGAATACTTACTCCTTTATGTACCTCCCAGATGGATATCACAGAATAACAGTAATATTTCCCCCTTACACAGTGGACTAAACAAGTTTTCTTTACTCCTGTTTAGCAGCACAGTTTTCTGTCAGTGAGCTAACACATAAAACATATTATCATGTTTAGGTAATCATATCTTGCTAATGTGTATTATATTATTGTGGTACCAGAGAGCTCTGCTAGCCTAATAACAATATAGAACAGTACAGTGTTAACGTCATAAAACATATTAGTGTGACACAATTACTTTATTGCACTTTTATGCTGTATAAAACCATACAGTTGTAATGTTGATACCCACTGTATGAACTGTAGGATTGAGAGCAGAAAAAACAGGCATTGTGTGATATTTGCTGAGTTTGCCAAAGTGCTTGGCTTCCTGTCTGACTCTGCACCTGTTACAGAATGATTGCATATTTTGCTGTAGAAAATATAGGCTGACATCACTAACATGAATCTCATTCTCAACATCTAAGCACAAGAAATATATACAAAGCTAAACATAATGTGTGTGTGTATGGGGGGGGGGGGTGTCAGATGGCCAAAATCAGGGAGAAATGTTAAATAGTGCTCTTACAAGCAGAAATTTTCTAGAATGATAGCTTTTAGATTAGCAAGCATGTATTGAAGGATATAAACTCTGAAACTCAAATATATGTCATTATTTACTGACCTTAACCCTCAGACATTTCCCAGAAAACATAAAATTTATGAGTAGGAGACCAGATGTATGAAGCAAAAATCTGGATAGTTGAACAGTGTGGTCACTATGTTACTTTTCAGTGGTTTCTTTTATAAGTATGTCATCATTAACTTTCTATCTAGACGGGTGCATTTTGTTCCTGTTCACTGCAGCAACATACTTTAAGTAATGTGTTTAATACACTCTGGGCTGGATTCCATAAAGTTTGCAAAAGGTATTTATGGACAGCGCAACACGTCAGAGGAAAACATTGGTACACCAGCTGTGGACCTGATTTCACTAAATGGGCTGAAAGCACTCCGAGTACTTAGTTATTTAATGTAGGCTAATTACGGATTCCCTGCACACCCGTCGGATTCCAAAACACATCTGACACTCCCAACACATTTTAAGTGCAACAAACTGCAATGCCAAATCTGTTTCCAAAATCCTTGGCATATGCTATATGGTACTCAAGAAACAAAAGCTACTACTATGGATTCTGCCAAATTCCATAACAATACCGAAAAAAAGAACATAAAAATGCAGGCTGCAGTCAATGAATTGCCACAGGCTGCAGTGATACAGGCCATAAATGAGGATGTTGCTGTGTGCGCTAAAAGGCAGTCAGCTAGAGTCAGAGTAAGGCTGCAACTAAATCAGTTGTCACACCATCAAATAATTGACAGATACCGGCTAGACAGACAGCTGGTGCAGGCTGTCTGCAATATGTGTGCCTATGTGCATACCCTGTGAGGAAACCCCATCCCCCTTGAAAACACATTGTGTCTCAGCCTTGGTTTACTTGCATCTGGGACATTCCAAAGTCATACGGAGATGCTGTCACAGACAGCTGCCAACCATATTCTGACAAAATTCCCATTGGAGTGGAGAACTGTAATGCATCAGTTTTACAGCAATGGAAACTTCCACCATGTACTCACTCCAGTAGGGTGCACACACATACCTGTCAAGACACTAGTACATCCTGAAGCTGATCGATACATAAACAGAAAGGACTGGACATCCCTGAACTGCCAGGCTGTGTGTGCAGCAGATGGCAGTATAACTAGCATCATAGCCACATACCCTGGAAGTGTCCATGATACTGCCACTTGGATGGAAAGTGAACTGGGGACTGCATTTCAGCAAGGTGAAATACCTGACTGATGACTGATGGGTAAGGACAGGAATACAGATAGAATGTAAGCTAAGGATACCTCTCCCAACAATACCCATACTGACCAAATATGTGTTTAGCCCCCACAACAGGTGACTGTAGTTATTCACTCGAGCCGTGGCTAATGACCCCATACCATGAACCATATGATCCTACAGAGGAGACCTACAACAGAGCACATGCAGCAACCAGAAAAACTATAGAGCATGTGTTTGGTGTACTGAATGCTAGGTTCAGATGTCTGGTTACATCTGAAGTGTTCTGCAATACACACCTGAGATGGCAGCACAGATGATAATGATGTGCACCATGCTGCACAACATGCTGACTAGAGCTCATGGTGGTCTGCCAGCTGCAGGTGTGGGTGAACTACCTTAAGAACCCCAGATGTTTGAAGATGTAATCCCACAGGTATCAGAGGAGGAGCACAAGGACATAGGGAAGAGAAGACACAGGCTTGGACAATGTAGGGTGTGACCACAAGTGCAGGTCAAGGCAACACAGCAGCATCTGACCTACAGCTTTGAGTCATGACAAGCCACACATACATGAGTACACAGATTAATTTTAATGTTCAGGTGTTGCCCCACCACAGCAGCATAGATTACATCTAATGGCAATTACCCAGTAGATGTACATACTGAGCATCAGACATAACAATATAATCATAACATATATCGTTATGAATGTATACAAATCTGTCACAGCAGGGATCATCAGCTCAGGGCACAACTGGCACAATTATGCATACATACTCAGACTGCTGTATCAGTGTATGAGGGGCACACATCAGTGCAACACATTCCTATTTCTCCACTATAATATGTTGCACACTTGTAAACAATGCAGGGTATAATGCAGAACTGTTAATATCACAAACAAAATATATCACCGTGCAGTATGGTTAAAGTAATGTAATAAATGATGTCGGCTGTAGTTAGTAGAACAGTTAAACTCACGTTGCATCAGACATGTCAATGAACACAGAAAGATGACATTGTTGGTGTCCTGCACAGCAATCATCATCATCACATGGTGAGAATGAGAGTACAGGACAGAGTAAATCATATGTTTGCATTGCTCAAATGCAGTCTACGGCACCCACACTGACCACTCAGACTGCAATCTGTTCTTCCCCTACCACATACAGAAACATATTGGACCAGATTGCTCCACAGAGGAGACTGGGGGGGGGGGGTGATACCACTATATGGAGGTGAAGGAAGATGAGTGCGACTTGACTATCTGATCATGACTGCCGGGCCTGCAGAAGATGGATCAACAGCAGATGTTTGTGACTTTGGAGCATAGACATATATTCCCAATGGGCAGGGTTGGTTCTGCTGAGAAGGGGCCTACCTATCCCATGTGGTAGTTGGCTAAGCACAATCAGGTCATGAAGAATCCTGTCTGTTCTACAGCACTGCTGTAATACTGTAAAGGCCAGGGATTTTGCTGAACATGCCACAGACAACATACTTTCATTCTGAGAAGTCAGCGATGCCATTACCTCACTGTGTCTGCACTCCAGCCACAACTGGTGTGCAACACAATCTGTGACATGGGCAAGTGCATGGATGTCAGATCTATGTTGTTGCTGGGAATGTTAATTTGCTTGTAAGAGTAGGCAGACACCCTCTGACACCTGGCCATGCACACTATCTGCACACCTATGTCTAGTGTGATGGCCAGTATCAATGTATTATTGGGAATTGTTAACATCAGAGGCAGTCTCAACTAGGGTCTGTTGTTCACAGGCTTCATCCTGTTCCCCATCCAATGTTACCTCATTGTCGGAATGGCTGGATAAGTTTCCCTCCACATCTGAGGCTATAACTACATTCACATGATTGTCACCATCTTGGCCACTATGTATCACCATGTCACTGTTCTGTGTGCCAGAAGCCATGCTACCATACTGAGACACATCAGATCCCACATCCTGATCACTGGATGGGCTAAAGGAAGATACAGATAGTTGATGTACTAAAAAGAAAAGACAGATGACAGATCAGGACAACATGCTTACATAACACACTGGATATCATTAAACACATGTAAGTTTATAGGTGTGTACTAGGCTAACAACCACAAGGGCCTTTTTAAGCCTAACCATGCATCTCAAATCTCTGACAAGTTCCAGTACCCATGATAAGTCTAAGCAGGAGCTTGGGAGATGAAACATATTCAAGTACGGGCCTGGAAGATGAACCATTTACAGGCTGCCCATGTCCATCAGAGACACAGGTGCCAAACCAGGGATGAAGTTCCTGTTCCCCATCCAATTGTCCAAGTTACACATGAATTGGGTTAGGGAGGAACTCTGCTTCACATGGATGTGGAGGCTGTTCTAGAGAATGGGGAGTGTCTGCGATACATACCTGACTCTCCAGCAGGTCCTATTTATATTACAGGCAAGATTTAAGTCTTTGGAATAGGTAATTCTGGGACTGTTTGTTTTGTGGATATGCAGGAGGTCCATCAGAGTGGGGTTTGACAATGCCTTGTATGCCAGGCATAGATCTCCCCTCAACACTATGTAGGAGACAGAATACAAGGATAGTGCCTTGAGGTGGTCTGCATAGGACATGTTATTTACATCCTGTATTCTTTTAGTGAGAAACCTCTGTGGACATTCGAATTGTTGGATATGCCTGGTTAGGTACATACCAAATGGGGCATTGTACTAAATGACAGGTCTGGTGAATGCTGAATACAGTGGAACAATGACTTCTTTGGTCCTAGATGCTATACCTTTGCCTATAAGTTGCACAACATAGAATGATTTCCTCACTATTGTAGACATGTGATAGTTAAAAAGGTAGACTACTGTCTATGTGTGTCCCCAAGTTCCCGACTGTTCTTTCATCTCTTAGTGGCATGTTGTCAATATGATAGTTACCAGGAGTAGATGACTTCCTGAAGGATACAGTTATGCATTTTTGTCATTTAGTTTTATTCCATGGCTCTGGCACAAGTTGTTTGTCTGTTTCAGCCCTTCCTGGAGAACATTTGTGTCAGTATGTAGTCTCATGACAGCTCCTAATTTGCAGTCATCTACAAATTTAGTCAGCCAGAGGCCAGAGAAGTAAATGTCAAAAAGGAGCTATCCCAGGACTGCTACCTGAGGGACTGCACTTGTGACTGTCCTCTTTGTACAGATTGTCTCCCCACTTCTAATTTTCTGGGTCCTGCCTGTGAGACAGCTGGCTATCCACTGAGTGGGGATTTTGTCAAATGGCTTGGCCAAATCAAGGCAGGCAATGTGAACCATTTTGCCCTCATCCATTGCTTTGGTGACCTTCTCAAAGAAGTCCACCAGGTTGAGTAGGCATGACCTGCCCTTGATGAAATCAAATTGGATTGGGTCCAGTGTCTGGAGGTTTCCTATGTTATTATTGATCATTTCCATGATAATTCTTTCCATGGCTTTGCACATGAGACTAGCAAGACTTATGGATCTGTAGTTTCCAGGGTCCGTAGATGACCCAGCTTTGTACAGAAGTGCACATATGACACATGTATCTGACTGCGATGTTACAGATAATACTGTCTTAGCATTAGGTCTTGTCTGTGTATGGGTCATGGAATCTACAGAACAGGGAGTTCATAATTAGGTTACACAGCCAACATACATGACATATGTGATGAATACAAAAATAGCACACACCTGACAAGTCCTCATGGAAAGACAGTGTGGGAGAAGGATGCACTTCAACTACAGAAAGGAAAAATGTCTGCATTATTAAGGAAATGAAAGGAAATGATGCTTCAGGAAATGATGTTTCAGGAAATGATGTTTCAGGAAATGATGTCATGTTTTTTTAAAGTATTTAAGGGTTGACTTTTTGCTTGTGAATTGTCTGAAGAAGTTTCCATATTTTTAGTAAATGAAAGCGCTAACATACAGTTTTTGTTTCCTAGCGTGGTGCTTTTTCCATGTTTTATTTTTTATAGACATGCCACTTGTTTGTGCACAGGATGATGATGCAGTTTGTCCTATGAATGGGTAGAAAGGCAAAGTATTAATGGAGGACAACAAGGGCAATAATAGCAATGATGTGCATACCACTGGCAGACTCCTGCTGTTGTGAGTTTGTGTGCTGTACTGCAGATCCTGCTGTGGGAAATTAAAGAGAAAGACAACACAGTCATGTATGCAGGCAACAGAATACTGACAGCATGACATGTATGAAACAGTAATAGGGGCTGCAGATACTCACGTGATGGGCATTGCACCTGTTGGCCAGATGTCCCTGTGTTGCAAGTGACATTAATGTCATGTATAATAGGTCTGCTACACACTGATGCAAGCTATGAACCTGTTGTGGCAACATACCTGGTCTGTCTGTACTTGTACCTCACAGCTTGTGCCCCCACTGAATGTACCTGTTAGTAAACTTACCATAACAGTAGATGTTTGAATGATTATTCCTGCAGTAGATACTTCCTTCCCTCATTTCCCTTTTTTTGAAAATTTTTTATGCCTAAGTGTGAACATTAAGTATTGTTTTCCTATTGGTATGAAAGCTCTGAAGGTTTTAGTGTCCAACCCTGACTTTTAGACAGTTCAGCTCAAGTTGACTAATGGTTTGGATGCATGGAAGGTGCTATAAAAGTTTTGGAAGCTGGCCAGCTGTTATATCCTTAGCTGGAATCTTTAGTTACTGCAGTAGTGACCATTCAAACACCTACAGTTACATTAGTTTTACTTACACAACTCTACTATTTATGGAGTGGTTCTGGCTTATGCTGCTCTGTGCAAACAATTGCCAACTTATTAGCAAGATAGCAACTGTAAAATCAAATGACAAAGATCACCAATGGCTCTGGTAAATCCACCTCACATCCAGGAACTCTGTGTATCACAAAAAGTGAGTCACAGTATGAACAAGTGCAAAAACCACAACAGATATGTGAGGAAATAGTCATCCCCAGATTTAAAGTAGAAGACTGACTTCACTTTCTTGTTATTTGTGAAAAATTAAAAATAAAAACACCTAAATGTTACATTAGTAAGCAACAGTAATAAACAGTCCAAAACGTCAGATGTTAATTCCTCTTCTATGAAGTTGCTGAAGACACAAACTCAAACAGGTTGAGTCACCAGAATATCTCAGCTTTAATTTATGATAAGCGTTTTCATCCACCAACTGGACTTCATCAGGTCAGTTTTTCAAAAACAGCTTTAATCTATGGAAAACTAATATATACGTAAAAAGCACAAATGATCATATATCATGACTGACAACCTCATACATAATAATGAGCCAAAATAAACTGAAGTGCAGAACTAGTAATTAACTCATAACGTGGTATGGTCTGATCAACTACTATACACCTGTCTAATAGCTAAAACCTGGAACAGCCTCTGCCAGCCATTTGCACAACACAATATACTGCTTCCTTCAAAACCGCCCTATGCACTCACCTTTACTCCAAATGGATCTGTAATTGCACTAAGCCTTCTCCGGCTATTACCTAGATCTTCATGCCTTCCTATCATTCCCCTTTTTCCTCCTTTTAATCACAAATTTCTACTACTACTTAAATCTTCTCTCCTGACCGCCATATTTATTACTCCAACCCCTCCCACCTCTACTGTTATCACTCACATGTTCTTTCATATTCCTTCTCATACTTTTCCATTCATCTCCTCTCATATACTTTCACTGCTGCAACATCACTCAAATGTCTCAAAAACAAAATTACTGACATGAAAATTTTCAACCATAACAAAATAAGGATTATGCTCCTAAACGCTAGGAGCTTAAACCAAAAACTGCATACCCAGGAAGTACTTCTATCACTGGAGATGTAGATGTCTGTGTAGTCACAGAAACCTGGTTCAAGGCCTCAGAGAGTACCCCAGTCATCCAAAGCTACAAAGTCTTCCATACTTTCAGACCACAAAACGGACATGTGAGAACCAAAGGAAGCAGTGTTTCTATGTATATTAGGGATAAATTCACCTCCCAGCTAGTTAGATTGGACAACTCCATGGAGTTACACCAAATTCAGATTACTGTGGGTAAGACCCCCATTCAAGTCATAACTAGTTATAGTTCCTCCTCCATGGATCGTGATGTGCACGAGGCATACTTGACCAAACTGGAGCCAATCCAAATATTACCAAACACTCTGCTCATGGGGGATTTCAGTTATCCCACCATCAACTGGATAACCTCCTCTAGCCCTAACTCACTAGCACAAAAGTTCCTTGACTTTTTTAACTCAAATGCCCTGGAACAAATTGTTCAAACCCCAACAAGAGGAACAAACATACTAAATCTGGTCCTCACTAACATGACAAACTAAGGCAGCACTGCAGTTGTTGGATCATTATTAGTCAGATCTGACCACAAATCAGTCGCCTTCAAACTGGCACTAACATCAGAACTCACAAAGGGCGAAGTCAGACTAAAAAACTTCACCAAAGGAAACTATACCTTCCTAGCTGAAGGTATAAATGCCTTCCAAGCCCCAACCCAATTGGAAGTGGTAACTACACCAAAGCTTCCACTAAAGCCCTGTGCAATCACTTGTATAAGCATATAGATTCAGCTGTTACGGACAGAATCAAAGCCAGAGCTCCAAGTAAAAACAAGCCACCCTGGTGGACATTCAGCATCAACAAAATTGACAACAAATGCAAAACATTGCTGTCTAAGAAAACTAAGGTGAGGCCCCAATGGAAAAGCACCCTTCTCAGCCTCAACAGGCAAATAAAACAACATGTCAGATCCTCTAAAGCTAACTCTGAGAACAATTTAGCAATCACAGCCAGGGACCCAAGCATGTGCTGAACTAGGGACTAATGGTATCACACACACTGATCCAGCAGTGATAGCAAACCTGCTAGAGAAAAGATTTAGTGAAACTTTCTCTCCCTTAATCCCTCCAAACGTATCACAAACATTGCCCCCAACTTCTCCCACCCTACATATCTGAAGAGCAGGTAATTAAAGTCTTTTTTAAGGCAAAAAGCACAGCCTCTGTGGGACCAGATGGCATCCCAGGCTGTCTTCTAAACAAACTAAAACATGGTCTGGCATTACCATTAAGTACCCTATTCAGTCACAGCCTAACCACAGGCATTGTGCTTGCGGATTAGAGAACAGCAACAGTTATTCCCCTCTACAAAGTGGCTGAGCAAAAGAAACTGGGAATTGTAGACCCATAAGTCTGACCAGCCTCATCTGTAAAGCCATGGAACTTATTATCATGGACCTTATAAATAAATACATAGGTGACCTCCAAACCCTGGATCTGACCCAATTTGGCTTCATCAAAGGCAGATCCTGCCTGTTAAACCTGGCAGATTTCTTCAAAAATGTGACTAGGGCCATTGATGAGGACAAATCTATGCACACAGCATACCTCGACTTGGCAAAGGCCTTTGACACAATCCCACACTCAGGCATTACCGATAAACTTAGCAAACAGAATGTAAACCCTTTTGTTGTAAGATGGGTTGCCAACTGGCTCACAAACCAGTCACACACTATCAAAGTGGGTGACTCCACATCAACCAGCAGACCTGTTGTCAGTTGGATGCCACAAGGGTCAGTGCTGGGCCCCTTACTGTTTGGCATATATTTCTCAGACGTTCAGGTTAAAACTAAGGGGCTGTGGCTGACCAAGTTTGTGAATGACTGCAAACTGGGTGCAATTATTGAATCCCCAGATTATGTCAGTATCCTTCAGGAGGGTCTTACACAGACCAATGACTGGTGTCTTAGTCATGGTCTCAAACTGAATGCAAAGAAATGCATCATCATTCCATTTGGTAAAAACAATGTCCCTTCATACTATCAAATTAACAAAAATACCCTATGTACCTACAATGTGGTAAGAGATCTGAGATCACAAGTAGACTGCAACCTTAACTTTGACCACCATGTGCCTATTGTAGTAAGGAAGGCTTTCTGCGTAGCACACTTGAGTATCAAAGGCATCACCTCTAAGGCAATGGAGGTTATAACCCCTCTATACCTGTCATTAATCAGGCCCATAATTGAGTATAATGCCCCTTTCAGCATGTACAGTACAAAGCACTTGCAGCAATTTGAGAGACCTCAGAGTTTTCTGAATAAGATCAAGGGACTCCAGCACGTGCCTTACACAGACCAACTAAAGTCCCTGTCACTATATTCAGTATTGTATAGACTTCTTAGGAGAGGCTTATGCCTGGCTTATAGAGCAAGCTCCGAACTAAACCTAATGAATTTGTTGCACATCCATAAATAAAACAGGACTAGAGTTACCCATTCCAGGGACCTAAATATGACCTGTGACTTGAATAGTATGTGCTAGAGGAGCCAATTTGTCTCCAAGTGACTGCCATGTCTTTGGAATATGCTGCCAATTCATGTGAAACAGAGCACCTCTATGACACTGTTCAAAAGGAACCTGGACGAGTAGATGGGGCACTGTAAATTCTTACCGGGGATAGCACCCACAACCATCCTGGACATGGGCAGTCATTACTAAATACAAACCTGAGTCTTGACTAGAGTATCTATGGTATTACTTTGGGATGAAACGGCTAAGCTTGAAATGACCTTTGAGTCAGTAGCATAGTAACCTGCTATGATCCTATGATCATATGTAAAAAACTTGACACTTGGAGCACTGGGCTCTGTAAACAATCTTTTCACTGTTACACTTCCCAGCCACCTTACTTTTGTATTTCTTACCGATACTGGGGCAGATGAAAAATCGATGCAGCTCATGAACTCTCAATAGGTGCAGAAAGGGGGCCCGCATATAAAAGTACCAAGCCTCTCTATACTGTCCTTGTTGAAATCCCTTCTAAATAAGATCTATGTTCCTACCTTTTTGAAAACAAAAGAAGGGCCAGGATCCCGACTCCTGCTCACCAGTCTATTACCAGAGAAAATGGACCAGTTGTCATAAATTATCCTTTTAATCTCATGGGCATCTTTACTGTAAGTTAAGTACATGCTTCCTTTTAGTTTCTTTTTCCTTTGCTAAGTATAGAGACTACTGAAATCATGTAAAAACTTATTCTTAATGGTTCATATAAGGAAGTCTCCTCCCTTGCTTTTAGGTCCTTAATAGCATCAAAAATAGGTGTGATAGTCCCACTTTGATACCCCCTCTCAACAAAATGTCTGTGGAGGTCCTGCAGGTTCTTTAGAAAATTATCTGTTTCCCTGGACACAGAAGCAATCTGCATGTCCTTTGACTTTATTATATAATGCTTAGTCATTTGCAGGTGCATGTTGATGGCATGAAGCCATAAGTTTACCCTGGTGGGTTTGCACACTAAATCATTGTAAAGTTCTTGTGACTGTGAGAGTACTTATAAACAGTGAGATCCAGCAAATTAACCTTATGGTAATCATGATGAGTGGTAAATTTATATTGTGCAATGTGTACAAAGAAATTCTTAAGAACTTCCACCGACCCTTCCCATACAATACAGATATCATCAACAAATCTCAAATAACATTTGATAAAGCACCAGAGTTATATACTGCTTCACTTTCCCACTTAGCTAATGCCATATTAGCCAGGCTAGGGGCCCTATCTGCTCCCACTGCAATTCTACATTTCTGTTTGTAAATACTGCCATTGAATCCAAAAATGTTGTTTCTCAGTACCAAATGCAGTATGTTAGAACTTAGGGTAATCTCAACTGGAAGGGCTAACATTTCCTTCATCATGGTATCTCTCACAGCCTCTATACAGTACATGTGAGGCAGCATGGTGTAGATTGCCTGTACATCAATAGTCACCAAAATGGAATCATCAGTGACAGGAACTGATTTAATTTTCCTCAGAAAATCTAGAGAGTCCAACACAAAGGAATTAGCCCCACTAGTCAAAGGTTTAATATATTAGGCCGCTGTGGTGCAGCGGTTAGCATTGTCGCCTCACAGCAAGAGCTTCTCCCATTCAGTTATCGGCTGGAGTGCCTTCTGTGTGGAGTCTGCATGTCCTCCCCGTGGTCGAGTGATGTTAAAGACATGCAGGTAGGTGCGTGCATGAATGGGTGCCTTCTTTGAAGGTTGGGCATTTTGCTGGCAATTCGGCACTGTAAAAATCCACTGCCAATCATTAGCGGACAGGAGTTCCTCTATGACAACCCCTAACAGGGAAAAGCCAAAAGACTTTTAGTCAAAGGTTTAATATGATATTCCAGAAAAATTGTTGCTGGTTCAGTGATGCCGCCTTCCCCGGCTATCACTGACCTATTTGGGGTGACCTGAAGATTCTTGTGAGGCTTGGGAATCCCAAACAATCTAGGTAGCTTAGGATGGGCTACAGCTAGGAACTCATGATGTTTTCTGTTGATAAAGTCTTTCTCTTAAAGCTCTTGCATAGTGTCATGTATATTCTTATCAGCAGAAGTAACAGACTCACTACTGACATCATGATAAAAAAATCAGTGTTACTAAACATCCCTTTGATCTTTTGAATATATTTCTCAGTGTCAGTAACACATTTGCCCCTCCCTTGTCAGTTTTCATAAACCAATGTGATTTATCCAAGTATGTATTGGTTTTCCATGGGTTAAAGCTTCATAGAAGAGGAATTAACATCTGAAGTTTTGGATTTTTTTAATGTTGTTGTTGTCTTTCGGCTTTTCCCGGTAAGGGTTTGCCACAGCGGAACTCTGGTCCGCTAATGATTTGCTTAATATTATAACATTTAAGTGTTTTTACTTTTCATTTTTCACAAATAAGGAAGTGAAGTCAGTCCTTCTTCCTAAATGCTGGGGACAGCAATCACCTTACATCTCTGCTGTAGTTTTTGTACAAGATGGTACCTGTGAGATTATGAATGTCATAATGCAGCTTCAGGCTGCTTTGAGAACAAGACAGTAATCCAAGTGCACACTGTGTCTCATCACAGCTATGGGCAGATGTGGGCCATTACATGTTCCACCACTACCACTTACTGACAATGTCTGGGAGAAGGAGGAGATATAAGTTCAGGTGTAGGTCACAGTGGCTATGTTTATGCAGTGCACTTTGTAGCATTGCAGCACTAAATGCAGCAGCTTCCTAAACCTCACTAAAATGTATCATATATAACAATGGAAAAATACAGAAAGCTCAGTAGAGAACACTGTTTAAAAGCAACTCACTATAATTTCTCCTCAGTAGCAAACATGAACCTAGAACTAGTCTATTTTTCTCTGCTGCTACCAGAAAAAAAAAAAAAACAAGCAACAGAGAAACAAAGAAAGGAACAGGAATTTAAATTCAGAGCAAGGTCACTAAAATCAACAAGAAACACTGAAAGCTATATTAATATACTCAGTATTAAACATATTCCATAAGTCTTTGATTCAGTAGCAGAGTCACATTCCGTTTAAGACAATATTTCCTGTCCAATTGCTGTACTCCTGAGTTTGTTGTCCTTTAGATGAGTGATCCTACATTTATTTCCCCTCCTGTTAAATCCCTCCCACTCCAGCAACCAATCCACTTACTCCTCTCCCCGCACCCCTTTCTCCACTACACCTGACTATCTTAGCCACACCCCATAACTAACAAATATCACCTTACACACTTCTACCTCTCTTTAATCCCTAACAATGCCCCTCCCCCTCCTTCAATCCTTACCTCCATAACATTAGTCTTCTTTCTACTACCTCTTTACCATGCAACCTCTTATACTCATCTTCACTTATTCTCTTACCCTATGCCACCTCACAACTTCCTTACAACACACTATCACAATATTGCAGCTTCACTAGTTCTCTCCCAGCCTATCCTTCTCCTAAAAATAAAATTATTCCGAAACTCAACTAATGACACTAAACTCAAACTAAAAGTCTACCTAACTCCTTTACCCAAATCCAAACACAACAAACTACCTCCACTTTCCTCTTTCCTTCACTTAGCCGGTGACATCCACCCTAATCCTGGTCCCAACTCTTCTCAAACATATCTTCACAGCTCCAACAATAAATACCCTAATAAAATCCTCAAATTCCTCACTATCAATGCCCAAAGCCTACTAAATAACGTTACCCTCTTTCATTCCTGGCTCAATCACAACCAACCAGATATATCAGCTATCTCTGAAACCTGGCTAAAACCTCATATAAATGATTCTGAATTCCTTCTACCCGGATTTCACTCTCTGCGATCTGACCGCCCAACTAAAAGAGGTGGTGATATAGCTTTAGTCTACTCCAACTACTTATCTATCGCTCCATATCCCAACCATATCCCCTCCTTCTCAAGTGCGGAACTTGCCATCGGCCTACTAAAACTTAACATCCATAAAAGTATCTGTATCATCTCCCTCTACATTCCACCTGGCAACAACACCAACACCCTAGAAGATATTCTCTCCTGGACCTCCTCCAACATCAAACTAGAAACCTTCATCCTAGGAGATGTAAATATTGACTGGGGAAAAATCAATAACCCCAATCCTACATTAACAATTAATCTATTCACCTTTACTCAACTTACCACCTCCATTACTAGAACTAACAAAACACACCCCCCTGGCTCCATACTCGACTGGATCCTAGTAACTCATCCCAACAAAACTATAACTTCAGTGGTCATTCCTGACTCTCTAGGACACCACCTGCCTGCCTTCACCATTCAAGCTACTCCCTCTTCCTCTCACTTCCATCAATATATTTCTACTTGCAACCTTACTAACTTTAACCCCACTGCTTTCATTGATTCTCTTGAACTAACCAACTGGAACCCCCTAAAAATTCTACCACTAGACACAGCCATTGACTACTTTAACTCAACATTCCTAACAATCCTTAACTCCCTAGCCCCAATAAGAAATAAATGAGTTAAAACTAAAACCTCTCACTGGCTCACCAAAGATATAAAAAACACCATGCTACAAAGAGATAAAACCTGGAAAACTTACCTCCGTAACAATCAACCTGAGACTTTATTAAAATATAAACAGTTGAGAAACCTAGCCAAAAACCATGCCGTTAGGGATAAAAAATCATACTACCTAAAACTACAAGAAAATCTTGCTAAAAATCCTAAGCAATTCTGGAACTCTATTAATTCCCTCTTGAGGCCTGGAACAAAAAACAATCCCTGTCCTGACACTAGCAAATCTGACTCAGAAATTGCCACACTATTCAACTCCTTCTTTACCTCTTCAATAGCTGAGCTCACTAAGACCTTCACCAACAATAATCCTTCTCCCCTCCCTGCCCAATCCTCCCCTCTCTCCCCTCCCTACCCTAATTTTGAACTTAAACCTGTCTCTACCAACCTAATAAAAAAACTCCACTATAAACTAAAGCCTTGCTCTAATGCCCCTGATGGCATTCCTTCCTCCTTCCTAAAAATAGCCTCAGATGCTATTGCTCTGCCTATCCGCATCCTGATCAATAGATCTATACTTGAGTCTTACGTTCCCAAAATTTGGCGAACTGCTTATATTTTGCCTCTCCACAAGGGAGGCAAAAATAACAATGTATCTAATTTTTGGCCCATAGCCATCCTCTGCCCTATCTCCAAAATTCTTGAAAAATGCATCCATCTACAGCTCTTACCATTCCTTACCAAATATCAATTACTTTCCCCCACCCAACATGGCTTCCGCCCAGGACACATTACTAACTCTGCCCTTCTCTCCTTCTTACATATTGTCAATTCAGCCCGCGACTCTGGACATTTAGTATCTTCCATCCTGCTGGACCTTTCTAAAGCCTTTAATGTCATCTCCCATACCCACTTCCTAAATCATCTCTCTAACCTTAACCTTTCCCAAGAAACCCTTTCTTGGTTCTCCAGCTATCTTGCTAACAGGTCCCAAGCCATAAAATGGGGCCAAGCCACATCCTCTTTCCTCGCTACTCCCACTGGAGTACCCCAAGGTTCCATACTTGGTCCTCTGCTATTCAACATCTTTATTAATGACTTCCATAATACCATTCCCAACTCCAAAATTGTCCAATATGCTGACGATTCCACTTTGATTTGCAGTGCCTCCAACCTAGCTGAACTCCAATCTCTAACTCAAAATGCCTTCTCTACTACTGAAGACTGGATGCTCCAAAACCACCTCTTTCTTAACTCTAATAAAACCAAGATTCTTCTATTCTCCAAATTCCAAATCTTCCCCGTGTAGATGAAAACTCCCTTTACATCACCAGCCATAATAACTCACAAATAGAGATTGTACACTCTGCCAAACTCCTCGGGGTCATTATAGACAATCAGCTAAAATTTAACTCCCACATTCAGCAGAATATCAAAAAAACACACATAAAACTTGGTCTACTTCACAGAAATAACCTCTTCCTCTCTCCTTCCTCTAGGCTAACTCTTGCTACTACTGATCTTCTTCCCTCTCTCTTGTATGGCTCTCCCCTGTTCTCTAACTTATCCTCCACACTTACCTCTAAACTAGAGATATGTTACAACAAAATTTCTCGATTTGCCACTAGTGCCAAATCCTCCTCACACCATTGCAATTCCCTTCTCTCCCTTAACTGGCTTGAACTGCCCAACCTACTTGACTTTCACCAATTAACCACAGTCCACAAATTAGTATTCCAACCCTCAAACTGCCCCACACTATCCAACATACTGCAACCATATACCCCTCCTAGACCTCTTAGATCCTCTCACCAAAACCTACTTACCATTCATAAACCCAAGCACCCAGCTGGCTAGCTTCTCATATCTTGTACTCTAGCAAAAAAATGGAACTCTTTGCCCTCCGCCCTACAGACCTGCAATAACCTTAATAGATTCAAATTTCAACTCCATTCCTACTTCTTCCTTAACAGGAAATGCAACTGCACTCTTCCACTTTTGCCTCTCAACCCTCCACTCTCTTTACCCCTGGCTAACCCCTCCCCTCCTAACCTCCTAACCTCTCCTCTCCTAACCCCACTCTTAACTATTAATTTGTTTCTCATAACAAATTTTTCCACCAGCTATTACATTATGTACTCTTTTCTCTTTAACTAAACTGTCATTCCATTGATTGTTACTAGATTGCAGATTGAACCATATTGTTTTTGCATATGTATTTTTATACTATGTATGTTCACTTTGATTGAAAAATGTTTCTAATAAACCTTCTGTGGAGCTTTTCTCCCCGGGCCTCCACTGAAAATGGGCTCCCCAGCCCAGTAGACCTCCCTGGTCACCAAACTGAATAAATAAATAAATAAAATAAATAAATATTAAACTGAGGCCCCATGTGCCTGAGTTGGTGGTAGCTAAAGTGTAATTAAAATATCCCATAGCACCTACAAAAAAATAGGGGTTCTTTATTTAAAATCTTATTTACACTGCTATTTACAAACTTCCATATTTACAAGTTATGCAGTGTACAATTTTCCATTCCTCTCCGTTCTCGTTATACAAGCATAAATGTCTCACTTTCATTATTGTGTTAAACATCTATATTCATTATCCTTATCTGAACCCCAATTCTTTTTCAACAGCCACCATCTAATTTTTCTTCAAATTACTGCTAGCCTCCATTTGACATTAAACAATATTTCATTTATCCTTTTATTCCAAATGACCCACACAACTTAAAATAACATTTTATCTATTTTAATAACATATTCCTTATTTTTATGGTTATAATATCCATACATAATCATATCCATATTTATTTCATTTACGTCTTTTATATTTTCAAAAAACCTTTCTACACATAATTGTTCCCACAATTTTTCTACCATTATATACAAACTCTTTCACTGATTTTCTTATAAGGCATACTTCCTCTTACTGGTAATTTATTAATGACTAATTTGCATAAAAAAATCTTGAAATTCTACTTGCATATTACACCATGCTTTTCGTACTTTTATACCTTTGACTTTTTCAATCACTAGAGCAGCCCAAGGATTAACATAATAATATTGTATAATCATATTTTTGTACCACAATTTTCTGTTTAATCAATTTTTATTTTCCATAAAAGATTTTTTTTCTTGTTAATATCTAATTTATTCATTTATACGTTCTTTTCCTAGTCTGAAAATTTTAACATATCCCAATGCCGCTCATATTTTTACTTTAGTAATGTTATACTAACTTCTCATTTTTATCATTTATCTAAAGCAAACCTTTATACAAATTTACAGAAGCAACATAACCAATTGGGTTGACTAATCGTAAAACTCCATCTTTCTTACTGAATTATAAGACTCCTCTCGTCATTGGATTCAATGTCAAACTCCGTATAAAAGAAAAAAAATACTTGTAGATTTTCTTTTTCATATATTATTGGCAGGATATAGGCACTAGCTAAATATGCAGTCTGTGCCAGTATAACTGAATTCATTAAATAAACCTTTCTATTATATGACAGGTTGTATGTTTTCTAAAAACAACAAAGCTCCTTCATTTCATCTATTATCCTATTCCATTGTTCCTCACTTACAATTTTACCCCCAAATCCTATTCCTAACACAGAGATTTCTTTCACCAGAAAAGGTACTCCTATCTTTACTATATCATCCAGTTCTTTACTTTTTTCTTTATTTAAAGTCATACCTTTTATGTTTAAATGTTGATTTCCATAACATATAACTTCTTTCATCCAGACTTTGTTTCTTGTAATCAGTATCATATGATCTGTATAAGTAAGTATAACTGGCATTTTTATCCTTTCATTGGTAATATAAGTAACACCTTTCATATGCAAATTTATATCTGTAACTAATACATTAATAAATAATGCAAATAATATGCTACTCACAGGAGATCCCTGATGTATACCATTCTTTATATATATTTCTTTGCTTAACCATCCAGTCACTAACATTCACAACAACATATATTCTTAATTTTCTCACTAATGTTATACCCTTCCATAATTGTACACAAACATTCTTGTACAGTATCAAACACTTTATTTAAATTTCCTGTCATGATATTGGTTTCATTGGCCCTATTTTTGATATAATTCATATTTTCCCTAAATATTAATAACAATTCCTGACTTCCTTTTCTCTTTAACTATATATACTATCTTCCATAATGTATTTCATTTTAATTTCCATTCTCTTCTGAATTATTGCCATAAAAATATCATAATTTGCATTGTACAGTGCTACAGATCTCCAATTTTCAATTTTATTTTTATCTTCCTTTTGTGATACAAATTTAAGTATACCACTGCATAAATCTTTATACATAATGGTCCGGATTCCATAAAGTTCATGGAATCTGATGCATTACACGGAAATCAGCAGAAAAAATGCAGATAAGGATATAATATGTAAACATGGCACAGTGTACTTGGAAATATCTTGATGTATAACAGAGTTTCTCAGTAGTAATGGCACACTGTGTATCAGTCACTGCTCCTCCGCAAGTTATGAAAAATCTCCCACAAAGCATTAAGTACATTAACAAATTTATGGGAAGAAAATCAGTCTAAGAAGCCCAACAATCATAAATATATATCTACAACAGAATCTCTCCAGTAAGATTACAGACAACTATACAATATCCACACAAGTCTGTTATTATTAAAACATGCTAGATATCACTTCTGGATTCTGGCAGAATCCCTAAAAAGTCTAATAAAAAAATTAATAAAAGTGAAGGGCAATCATGGCCACATTGGCACCACAGCTAAAAGTAGCTAACAATGGATGCAGGTCATATATGGGGAGCACAGGTAATGCACACACTCAAGGAAATAGGGAGGTAGAAAATCAGATGTGGGGTATTGGTGAAAAAGGGGGACAGACAAGATGTATGTTGGAATAGGAAAATCTGGTCGACAGTCAAGAGGGAGTTGGGCAATGTTTTTTTTTTTTTTTTTAGTGGGAAAAGGCCCCTTTTTTAAGAACAGAAGGAAATGCAGCAATTGCAACAACCCTCTCCTCCTACCACCCAACACTACAAGCTGTGAGAGATGCACTTACATAGCCAAACTGGAAGCAAAGCTCTCTCCACCCAAGATTGTGCTAGACAGTCAAGAGGAGAAGGTTAACACCTGCACTACACCTCAAGCAACACATAGCCCTTCTAAACTCACACCACCAACACCCACACATAGCAACACTAAACCACATATGCCGAGGCCCTTAACTGTAACCTGCCCAAGTAAAAAGGACCTCCAAAATTGAAATGCAAACAAACACCAATCACAACCAAAGTGTCATATAGCTCACAACACCAGTGTGCCACCCAGCAACAGTCCCTAAGGTAAGACAACGTACCTAACACTTTAGTCATAGGTGACTCTATAGTCAGGCCCACTGATGTCCCACTCACCAGACTGAACAAGGAGAAAATTACAGTGAGCTGCCTGTCGGGTGCCAGGATCCGCTACATAACTCATGCACTCAAGTCACTCCACAACAAGTACAAATATGACTCTGTCATTGTCCATGTAGGAGTGAATGACTTGAGATGTACCTCCCTGGACTACATGAAAAGAGACATGAAAGAGCTCACAGATCATGTGGCCCAGGCAGGTATGACCCTAGCCCTGAGTAGCATCCTGCCTTTGCCCAGAATGATACCACAATATAAGGACAAAATGATTGACTTCAACAATTGGCTAAGCTTCTGTTGTCATTCAAAGAGGATCCAGTATCTGTCTGCCTGGGACGACATGATCGACAGACCACGATGCTTTGTGAGAGATGGTCTGCACCTGTCACCCCTGGGATTCAGGTTACTGGCTAAAGCTCTTGCCACCCCTATAGTGCCTTTTTTAGGCAAAGTTCAAAGGACAAAACCACCACTGTAACAGGTACAAGCATGTAAAATCTGAAAGTAATGCTACTCAATGCTAGAAGTCTAAACCTCAAAATGCACTCTCTTGAGGCACTCCTAAAAGTGGAGAACATAGATATCTGTGCAGTAACTGAGACCTGGTTCAAGGCTCCAGAGAGCACCCCTACAATACCAGGCTACAACTCTTATCACACTTTTTGGCCACCAAACCAGGATTGAAGCACTAAAGGTGGAGGAGTGTCTATATTCACCAAGGATATTCATACCACGAGGTTAGTTGCCCAACACAATGTGTCTGAAATTCTCCAGGTGCAACTAACACTAGGTGAGACTGCAATCCAAACTGTAGCTTGTTACAGATTCCCTACCATGTCCCAAGATTCTCACTACACCTTTCTAAACATACTGGAAAATATTAATATACAACCAAACACCCTAATACCGAGTGATTTCAACTACCCTGCCATTAACTGGGAAAACTACTCATGTACCAACAGTTCTTGGAATTCATAAATTCAAATGCCCTGGATCAACTAATCCATAGTCCCACCAAGGGCTCCAATATCCTAGACCTGGTCATTACCAACATGGGAAATCAATGCTCCACACCTATGGTCACCCCCCCCCCCCCCTAGTTGGTCAGGTCAGACCATAAGCTAATCACCCTTAACATCCACATCCCACCCCCACTCCCCAGTAAGGAAACCTCCATAAAAAACTTCTCCAAAGCCAACTTCATGCTACTCAAGTCAGAAGTTACAAACTTCATGACACCCATGCAGATGGGAAATGAAAGTTCGACTGCTGAGTCCTACACTAAGGTACTGTATGAGCACATCCACTCATGCATGAACCGTGCCATCCCAAATAGAACCAATATGTTCTCCTCCAAAAAATGGAAGCCAATCTGGTGGTCCCCTGCCATAAACAAACTTTACAACAAAAGGAAAAATCTGTTGCAGAAAAGAGGAAAATCCCAGGATGCAAAAAACACCCTTACCAGCCTCAGTAAGAAGCTGAGATCCCTCATAAAATCCTCCAAAGCTAGTTACGAAAATAAAATTGCCAAAGATTCCAAAGACAACCACAAGGCATTCTATAACTATGTCAAGAATCTAAATGGCAATGCTCAGATATGCTCTGAGCTACAACAGAATGGCATTAAATATACTGATCCCAAGGATATTGCCAGTATCGTGGCAGATCGATTCAGTGCCAACTTCACCCCCCCCCCCCTAAATGGCCCATCTCAATACCGGAAGATTGCCAGATTCCAGTAATAATGGCCACACAGGTAAAAAACACACTCTCCAAAGCTAAGAATGCAGCATCCATGGGACCAGATGACATCCTGGGCTGTGTACTACATGAACTACAAAATGAACTGGCACCTCACCCAAGTGTCATGTTTAATCATACCCTCACCTCAGGCTTCATGCCCACTGAGTGGCACACAGCTACCATTATCCCACTCCACAAGGGGGGATCCAACTTGGATCACGGGAACTAACGTCCCATCAGTCTGATGAGCCTGATCTGCAAGGCCATGGAACGTATTATCATGGAACTTATAAACAAAGACATTGGCAACCTTAAAACACTGGACCCCACCCAGTTTGGGTTTGCGAAGGGACGATCTTGTCTCCTGAACCTGATTGATTTCTTTGAATCAGTCTCCAGAGCCGTGGACGAGGGTAAGGCAGTCCACACAGCCTATCTGGACCTCGCCAAGGCCTTTGACACCATCCCCCACTCTGGAATCATAGATAAACTTACTAAGCTGGGCATTAATCCCTACATCACTCGATGGGTTGCCAGCTGGCTTAGTGACAGAACCCACACTGTAAAAGTAGCTGACTCCAAATATAGCTCCAGACAAGTGACAAGTGGAGTACCCCAGGGTTCAGTCCTGTGACCTCTCTTGTTTGGCATTTACTTTTCTGAAATACAGGCCAGCACTAAGAGGCTTTGGCTAACAAAGTTTGCAGATGACTGCAAATTGGGAGCCATTACTGAATCCCCAAATTATGTTGATACTCTACAAAAGGGCCTTACAGAAACAGATGCTTTGTGCCAGAGTCATGGGCTCAAGCTTAATGCCAAGAAATGTATAGTTATCCCCTTTGGGAAAAAACATGTACCCATAAATTACCACATAGGTGGTAGTACACTAAACACCGAAAGTGTGATAAGAGACATAGAGACACATGTGGACAGTGGTCTCACCTTCAATAACCACACCGCCACAACAGTCAGGAAATCCTTCTATGTGGCACACCTCATCACTAAGGGCTTTTCATCCAGAAAAGAGGAGGTCATTGTCCCACTGTACTCATCTCTCGTTAGACCCATTATAGAATACAATGCCCCATTTGGTATGTACCTCTCAAGACATCTGCAACAACTGGAAAGGCCACAGAAATACCTCACTAAAAGAATCACAGGCCTAAAGCAGATGTCATATGCTGACTGTCTTAAAAAACTCCAGCTATACTCTGTCGTATATTGTCTACTCTGAGGCAATCTTTGCTTAACATACAAGGCCATGTCTAACCCAGAGCTGTTGGACATGCTACACTTAAAAAAATCCCAATCCCTCAGAGCCACACGTTCCAGGGATCTAAACCTTGTCATCACAATAAACAAAACATGTTGGAGGGATAGGTTCCTGTCCCAGAGACTCCCCAGACTCTGGAACACACTGCCCATACATGTCAGGTAGAGTGCCTCTTTGGCCCTCTTCAAAAGGAACCTTGATGATTGGATGGGAGAAAGGAAATTCACCCCGGGGATCACGTCAGTCGCCCTGCTAGACAGGGGTCCAGAGAAGTAAATAGTGTGGGAAGAAATAGTCAGGGAATTGTTATAGCTAGGCTTGTATAGGCCCTAGGGCCAATAGCCTAGTATCAACCTATGAACCTATAAAGATAGCAAAAAAGTCAGAGAAGGCCATCATAGCAGGTGTACTCATATTACAACTATCACAACACATGGCAAACAAAGGTTGGAAATAAACAGTAAGGACAGGTAAGTTACACAGATGGCATACTGCTCAACCCAGGCAATGGAAAGTTGTCAAAAAGGGTGGGATGCATACTAGCCATAGTGAAATGCAGAAAAACATATATACCTCTGCGCTATCATGTTACGACATATGCAAACTATGTGGCAGTCATGCCTGGATGTGCATGACCAATGGTAGCTGTGTGTTGTAGGGTAATGTATAGGGATCAGAGTATACATTGGATAAATAAACCAATAACAAAGCAGTCTGTCAGCAGCATACTTCCCAACTGTCTATATTTTCATAGAAGATCCAAATTTTTGCTTCATATTTTGCTCTGTTCCTTATAAATTTTTTGTTTTCTGTCAAATTATTGTCCCAAGTTTTGGGCCATTGTCTCCACCCCCCCCCCCACACACACATTATTTATGGCTTTGTCCAGATTTCTTGCTCTAAGAGGTTGAAAGGTACAGTGCAAGTGTAAGCCAAACAATATCAGAGATGAGCATATTTCGATTTTGGAATTCCAGATAATACCAACAGAGGACAAAAGAGAAACTCCAGCCATGCATGTGAAAGGCAAACAAACAAGTACAGTGCCAAACAGCAGTGCTGGAGCAAATCAGCAAACTAACTGCTGCCTACACAAGTGGGTATACACAACTCTAACAAGTATGTAATGGAATGCATATGTATGACTATCGGTGGTTCAGCAGGAAATTAGATGAAAGCAATTTCAATCCACATACACACACCACTGATGTAATAATAAGATATGGTCACAGATCTAACCTTAATCTTCTTCTTTCGGTTGCTCCTGTTAGGGGTTACCACAGCGTATCATCTCTTTCCATTTCTTCCTCTCCTCTTCATCCTGTTCTGTCACATCAACCACCTGCATGTCCTCTCTCATCACATCCATAAACTTTATCTTAGGCTGGAGCAAATCAGCAAACTGGCTGCTACCTACACAAGTGGGTATACACAACTCTAACATGTCCAAACCAATGTAATCTTGCCTCTCTGGCTTTGTCTCTAAACCTTCCAACCAGGGCTGATCCTCTAATATACTTATTCCTAATTCTGTCCACCCTCGTCACACCCAGTGCAAATCTTAACATCTTTAACTCTGCCATGTCCAGCTCTGACTCCTGCCTTTTTGTCAGTGCCACTGTCTCCAACCCATATAACATAGCTGGTCTCACTACCCTCTTGTAGACCTTCCCTTTCACTCTTACTGTTACTCGTCTGTCACAAATCACTCTTGACATTCTTCTCCACCCACTCCATCCTACCTATACTCTCTTCTTCACCTCTCTTCCACACTCACCATTACTCTGAACTGTTGATCCCAAGTATTTAAACTCATTCACCTTCACCACCTCTACTCCCTGCATCCTCACCATTCCTCTATCCTCCCTCTCATTCACACACATGTATTCTGTCTTAGTCCTGCTGACCTTCATTCCTCTTCTCTATAGAGCATATCTCCACCTCTCCAGGGTCTCCTCCACCAGTTCCCTACTCTCACTACAGATCACAATGTCATCTGCAAACATCATAGTCCACTGGGACTCCTGTCTGATCTCATCTGCCAACTGATCCATCACCAATGCAATTAAGAAAGGGCTCAGAGCTGATCCTTGATGTAATCCCACATCCACCTTAAACGCATCTGTCACTCCCACCGCAGACCTCACCGCTGTCACACTACCCTTGTATATATCCTGTACCATTCTTACATACTTCTCTGGCAGTCCCGACTTCCTCATACAATACCACAACTCCTCTCTAGGCACCCTGTCACATGCTTTCTATAAGTCCACAAAGACACAATGCAACTCCTTCTGACCTTCTCTGTACTTCTGCATCAACAGTCTCAAAGCAAACATTGCATCTGTAGTGCTCTTTCCTGGCATAAAACCATACTGCTTCTCATTAATCATCACCTCACTTCTTAACCTAGTTTCCAGTACTCTTTCCCATAACTTCATGCTGTGACTGATCAATTTAATCCCTCTGTAATTACTACAGTTCTGCACATCACCCTTATTCTTAAAAATCGGTACTTTTTCTCCATTCCTCAGGCATCCTCTCACTTTCCAAGATTTCATTAAACAATCTAGTTAAAAACTCCACTGCCATTTCACGTAAACACCTCCATGCTTCCACAGGTGTGTCATCTGAAGCAACAGCCTTTCCATTCTTCATCCTCTTCATAGCTATCCTTACTTCCTCCTTGCTAATCCACTGCACTTCATGATTCACTATCCCCACATCATCCAACCTTCTCTCCCTCTCATTCTCTTCATTCATCAGCCCCTCAAAGTACTCTTTCCATCTGCTCAACACACTCTCCTCGCTTGTGAGTATGTTTCCCTCATTATCTTGTATCACCCTTACCTGCTGCACATCTTTACTAGCTCAGCCCCTCTGTCTAGACAATCGGTACAGGTCCTTTTCTCCCTCCTTAGTGTCCAACCTTTCATACAACTCTTCATACGCCTTATCCTTAGCCTTCGCCACCTCTCTCTTTGCCATACACCTCATCTTCTTATACTCCTGTCTACTTTCTTAATCTCTCTGACAATCCCACTTCTTCTTCACCAACCTCTTTCTCTGTATACTCTCCTGTACTTACTCATTCCACCACCAGGTCTCCTTGTCCTCCTTCCTCTTTCCAGATGTCAAACCAAGTACCTTTCTAACCATCTCCCTTACTAGCTCTGCTGTAGTTACCCAGCTATTTGGTAACTCTTCACTGCCACCCAGTTCCCGTCTTAACTCTTCCCTAAACTCCACCTCACAATTACCCTTTTTCATTTTCCACCATTTAATCCTTGGTGCTGCCCTCACACTCCTTCTCCTCTTCTTGATCACCAGTGTCATCCTACAAACCACCATCCTATGCTGCCTAACTACACTTTCCCCTGCCACCACTTTACAGTCTCCAATCTCCTTCAGACTGGCTCTTCTACATAAGATATAATCCACCTGTGTGCATCGTCCTCCACTCTTGTATGTCACCCTGTGCTCCTCCCTCTTGTTAAAATATACATTCACTGCAGCCATGTCCATCCTTTTCACAAAATCCACTACCATCTGACCTTCTGCATTCCTTTGCTTAACACCATACCTACCCATCACTTTCTCATCCCCTCTGTTCCCTTCATCAACATGCCCACTGAAATCTGCTCCAATCACCACTGTCTCACCCTTAAGTACAGTCATCACCACTTCATCCAACTCACTCCAAAATGTTTCTTTCTCATCCATTGCACACTCGACTTGTGGAGCATATGCACTAACAACATTCATCATTACACCATCAATTTCCAGCTTCATAAACATCACTCTATCCGACACTCTTTTCACCTCCAAAACACTCTTAGAATACTGTTACTTTACGATAACCCTAAAATCTAACCTTAATACTATATAAAAATATTAGGTTGTGGATATAAATTTCAACAATGTACACTGGTTAATATGTAACACACAAGTATAACAACAATAAGGATGTAGTGCAAGCAATAGCCAGCAACCTGTGTGTATGTGTCCTGCATCTGTATAATAGCCATAGAGTTGGCACACATTGACCTTAAAATTAAATAAATACATGAAAATGGACAAGAATTCCAACAAAGGTGAACATATCTGCAAGATATATTGTATAACTACAAAGGTGAAAGGGAGGTGGACAACTTGAACCCACAGCTAGGAAGACATGTCATCCAATATCCCTAGGTAAAGAATAAAGCAGGACAACAAGGTAAGGTGTCACATTGCAAATGCATGTGTATACCACATAGGATGGTGCTGAAGCAACCCAAAATACAGTGAAGCAAATAGCCTATGTATGTCCCATGGGCAGACTGCATTGCCAATGTCATTAAAAATGGCCATGTATAAATCACACACACAGTATTGTTCAGGCATATAACAGTAAGGGGCATAGGTAAACAAGTTAAGAATTTGTATCACATGCACATATATTGTCATGCCAAATTTAAGCAACATGTGGAATAAACACCTACATTTATATGTCACTGACAGTGGTCATTACTGCTTAGAGGACAGTCACGTGAGAAACATTACAGCACATTAACATGAAATCAGTGACTGCTTACATTTCAAAGGTACAACTATGTTTCCCTACAGACTGGAATATGTGGAGAAGCGTACATAAATGATTGAATATGTACACCATTTTCTGAAAAGTGTGAATTTATGTGAATAACTAATGTATGTGGAAATGAAACACAGATGAAAGACAGCATACTGTTCTGTTACTGAATAAATTATCATCACCACAGTGTGTGTGTGTGTGTGTGTGTGTGTGTGTGTGTGTGTGTGTGTGTGTGTGTGTGTGTGTGTATATATATATATATATATATATATATATATATATATATATATATCAATGTTATATTGGTGGTTATATTGCACATTCAGCTAAGGAAGACTGCCCATATGTATGAGATACATTTATATGACACAACATGGCATCAGCATTGCCAACACATGCCACACAATGCTGTTATGGTAGTGGGACAACATGATAACTATCATCCAAAACACAGGGGCAAGAACATGTCCTTCTGTTGCACATACATAATATGGCAAATAATCCCTATTACCACTGTGGTAGTGGTGGACTATAGGCAACATGTTGTTTGTGAGTTTCTGTCAGTAACATGTTTACAGTGAAATTGTTGCAGTAGTAGCTGCATGTTAACTGCCAAAGTACATGGACAGCTGAATATCGAAGGAAAGTTTAATATGTTAATGTGTGTCATGCACACATTGAAACGGAATGGCAAATATCACATGATATCTGCATTGTATGTTTGGACCTGTAACACATAAGCATGGCAGCAAAATGGTATGCATGCACAAGTGTGGGTATACGGTACTTATCACATTCTTAAAGCAGTACAGTCACTGATATGGCAAACACCATGGTGGCAGCATTAAACAATTGCATCACACAGATGATACCTATGGAGCTGAGGGACTGTCCTGATGGGGATGAATATCACAAATGATCTCTCTTGGCTATCTCCCTGAATGAGTCACACATAGTATGTGCCACATAGTATGTGCCGTGTCCTTAAAGAAGTTCTCCATCATGTCCCTCATAGTCGTTGATGCTTCTTAAAACAAGTATCAGAGCTACTGATGCAATACAAAAATAACTGTGTTTATGTCTGCTTATCATATACTACCTAGCCTGCTTATGGATCCTGAGGTTTTCTAATACTTTCTGTAAATTGTTCAGTTTGATAATTTACAGATACTCTCTGCTGATGTGAATGGCATTCACTGCTATGTGAAGACAGTGTTGATATAAGCTCATCATGTTTAACATTTCATACAACCGATTGTTTTACATAGGTTGTCTGTTTAGGGGGCAATTGCATTACAGCTACAGTCATCACAAATTTCTCTTGCACAATATGTTATGTGGTTTGTTGATATGAAATGCAAGCAGCATGTGGGGTTGCTGTGGACTTCCATTATTTTGATATCCATTGTAAGGGGCTCAAATCTCACAGGCAGCCTCTACAGATATCACAACTTATGTTGCTATTCCAAGTGTTGTGTATTTATGCATTGTTTTATGGTTTTATTTGTCACAGTACTATATGGCACAGGGATTATTTCCTAGAATTTTGCATTACACAGGACTGCATAATGCTTACAGTAGCATACATTGTCCATATCATGACCTCTATATGTGGGCCACCACATGAATCTAACCATGTGCATATAACTGTCTTTCAGGTGGCACACAGATCTAGGGGTGGCAATTTCTCCTCACAGGAGAATGAGATTATGATAGATGCTCTGCACCAACATGGATGAAGACTCCTTGGACAGGCAGAAAATACAGTACAGAGAAATGAAGTCTGGACCAACATCACCAATATGATTAATGCTGTGGGAGGTCACAATAGATCTTGGGAGGCCTATTGCCGATGTAATCTCACATGATCCTCCATACAGTCAACAGGGTATTCTAGTATGAGAGGTTGAGGGATGCCACCGGTGGTGATGCATAATTGACACAGTTTCTTCCATCACTGTGTATGGCAAATAGGGAGTGCTGCATGCCTGGGGGTGGGCTAGATGCAAGTGCTCCAGGTGGCACATGTATATGTTACTTTGCTTAACACTGATGCATATAGAGTAAATCAGGATATATTGCTTTTGCGGGCATATTCATGTATTGTCATTTTTGTATTGCAGCAGCAGAATTGCATCAAGCATATTGTTCCCAACAGGGTGATGAAGACTAATGTAGGTGTAATGACATGTATACAACTGCAGTGCATATATAACATTTCAATTAACATGTGTAATGTTATCTGCATTCATTTTCACAAGTCCATCCGCTTCTGCACAAAAGCATGAAATAACAGGTGAGCATCTCCATATACTGTTACTGTGACTATCAACTGTTATTGCCTCAGGCTCCTGTCATTCCAGTGCTGTTTACTGTCATATTGATATTTCCCTCACATTGTAACCTACAGGTACATCCTTTGGGCAAACAAGTTCTGCAGGTGCACCTACAGACAGACCAGGTATGGTTCCACAAGATGTTCATAGGCAGCAGCAATGTGTAGCAGACTTGTGTTGCATGAAATTCATGTTGCTGTTTTTCTACACAGAGGCATCTGTCCAGCCTGTGTACTGTACCTCATGTGATCAGCAGACCCTTTTATTATGTTGTGTATGTCATCATGTGACTATTCCGTTGCCTGCATACATGACTATGTTTGCTTTGTTTGTACTTTACCAGCGCAGAATCTGCAGTACAACACACAAACTCACCACGTTGGGAAGATGTCACTGGTATGCTATTACCTGTCTTTTATATATGTTATTAATGTTATTCCTGTTGCTGTCCTCCATTAATACTGTGTCTTTCTACCCCTTCACAGGACAGCTGACATCAGCATTTCATCCACAAATAACTGGCATTTGTATGTATTACCTACTATATGTTTCAGCTCTGTTGGAATGGTCAGTGTTGGCAAGGATGTGATTAAGAATGCGTTTATAACTTTGTTTCCCTCAAACAGTTGCATTTCATCCCTCTCCTCCAGCACTGTATTCACACAAGGACTTGTCAGGTGTGTGTTATGCTTGTATTTCTCACATATGTTATGCATGTTGCATATGTAACATGATTGTGAAATCCCTGTTTTATAGAGTCCATGGCCCAAGCACAGACAAGGCCTCCTGGTAAATCATTATTATCTGTAACATTGTAGTGAGATATATGTGTCAGATGTCATTAATATACAATATGTGATGTAAGCATATTCTCCTGACCTGTGCCATCTGTTTCTTCTTTTAGCACATTAACTGCCTTTATCCTCCATTACCCCATCCAGTGATCATGATGTGAGATCTGATGTGTCTCATGACCCCTGGCACACAGGACACTGACTTGGTGATACAGTCTAGCCCAGATGGTGACAGTCATGAGTATGCAGCCATAGCCTCAGATGTGGAGGAAAACTTGCCAGCCATTCTGACAATGATGGGACACCAGATGGAGAACAGGATGAGGATTGTGGATCACAGCTCCATGTTGAGTCTACTGGTAATGTTGACAGTTCCATACAACATGTTGATACTGCCCATCGCAGTAGATGTGGGCATGTAGCTGGTGTTCATAAGAAGATGTTAGAGGAAGTCTGCCTACTCCTACAGGCAATTAACATTCAAAGTGATAGCATGGACCTGACTCTGTGCACTTGCCTGTGCCATGGATCATATTGTACACCAACTGGGTGTGATGCATGAAGGACAGGCATGCATACATGATGAGGTCATGGCATCACTGGCAGCACAGACTAAAAGCATGTTATCTCTGGCTTGGTCTATTGAATCCCTGGCTATGATAGTGCTACAGCAGTGCCACTGTATAAGCATGGTTTTCATGCCATGACTGTGCTTAGCTGATTGCTACATGGGAGAAGCAGGCCACCTCTCAGCAGACCAAATCTTGGTTAATCATCATTGATGTCCATGCTGCAAGGTTTACACACTTCTGCTGCTGGCCCATCTGATGATGATGATCCTTCCCACAGTATATTTCCACATGCTGGCATCACCCCATAAGTCTCCTCTGTGGAGCAACCAGGGCTAAGTTTTTCCACACATGGTAGGGGCAGACTAGACCGTAATGTGAGCCATCAGTGTTGCTGCCCTAAACTGTGTTAGAATAACACTGGATATTGATTCAGTCTGTTTGGTTGTGTCAGTCTCACCCCATGGTGATGATGATTGCTGTGCAGACCACTGACAATGTCATCTGTCTGTGGTTGTGAAGTCTGATGCCACAGGAATCTGACATTTTTACTAACTATAGATAACTCCATTTAGTATGCTACAGTTTATCCCTACTTTACATTGAAATATGTTGATTATGATATTGACAGCTGTTCTGAATTATGTCATGAGTTGGTTTCCTGTTTGCAACTTTTGTTAGTAGATAGATAGGAATGTGTTTCACAGATGTGTCCCTTGTTGTCTGCTATACACACATACACCACTATGAGTCTGTATGCTTACCTGTGTCACTTGTGACCTGAGTTGATGATCCATGTTGGGACAGATTTGTATATGTTCATACTGTTATATTTTAGAATGATGTTGTAATATCTGATGCTCAGTGTGTAGATCCACTGGGTAATTGGCATTAGATGCAATCTGTGCTGCTGTAGTGGGCCAAAAGCTGAAGATCAATGTTTAATGTGTGTGCTTCTGTATGCGTGACTTGTCATGATTCAGAGTTGTGTGTCAGACACTGCCATGTTGCCTGGACCTAGATTTGTGGTTGCACTCTGTGTCACCCATGTCTGTGTCTTCTGCCCCTGTGTCCTCCTGCTCCTCCTCTGATAGCTGTGGTGTGTCATCTTCAGACATCTAGGGTTCTTGGGATAGTTCACCCACACCTGCAGCTTGAAGACCGCCATGTGCTGTTGTTAGAATTTTGTATAGCATGCCACACACAGTTATCATCTGTGCTGAGCTATTGTTAGAATATTGTAGAGCATGCCAGACACAGTTATCATCTGTGCTGCCTTCTCAGGTGTGTATTACAGTGCACTCCCCGGATGTGTCCAGACATCTGAACCTAGCTTTCAGTACAACAAACACACACTCAGTGGTATATTTTGTTGTTGCATGTGTTCTGTTGTAGGCATTCTCTGCAGGGTTTGATGGTTCTTGTATGGGTTCATTAGCCACGGCTTGAGTGGATAACCATAGTCGCCTGTTGGGGGAGTGAACGCATATGTTGTCATCATGGATAATGTTGAGAGGGATGTCCTTACCTCAGTATCTCACCTTGCTGGAATGCAGCTCTCAGATCACATTCCCTCCATATGGTGGCATCAATGAAACTTCCAGGGTGTGTTGCAATGGATTCCACTTCATATCATTGAATATCATTTAATTGAATTTCAAAACATCGAGACCAAATCGTCGAAAGCTCATAACATTGAATCTCAAATCACTGAAAACTATAAAACAACTAGAAATAACATCCCAGACACTGTTTACTACGTTTATGCAGGGGGGCAAGCCCCCCTGCACCCCCCACACCCCCATAAATTAAATATACCAACTCCAAGGTCGCACTACAGTGGGGTTAGGAAATATCCTTTTTACCCCACTGTAGTGCGACCTTAGAGTTGGTATATTTAATGTACAGGGGGGGTGGGCAGAGTGTATGTACTCATTCACCTTGTTGCACATTACTGCCAGGAATTCTGACAGGATAAGATTGGTTGCTGTCTGTGACAGTCCTACATCACCTCCATGTGCCTTTGAAATGTCTCAGATGCCAGGAGACCTAGACTGAGACACATTTATGAGAGGGATGGGGTTACCTTGCAGTGTCTGCACAGACATGTATGCCCCATACACGTCTGTGCTGTGTCTGGACAGACATGTGTGCCTCATACATGTCTGTGCAGACATTGCACAGACGTGTATGGGGCATACATGCTGCACACAGCCTGTATCAGCTCTCTGTCTAAGTGGTACCTGTCGATGATCTGACAGCTGGCTTTGTTGCAGCCTTGCTGTCAGTCTAGCTGGCTGTCTTCTAGGGCACACAAACACATCCTCCTCCATAGCTTGCAGTACCTCAGCCTGTGGAGTTCATTCACTACATGTAGCACTTTGTTATATTCATATTAATTACTACATAATCCAGAATTATATGAAATAAAATGTCCCTTTTGCTATAAATCTCATATATATATATATATATATATATATATATATATATATACACACACACACACACACACACACACACACACACACACACACACACACACACACATACACATATATATATATATATATATATATATATATATATATATATATATATATGTATACTTGATTATGCTACCTGAGATCTACAGTTGTCAATCTTGCCATCATTACCAATGCTATATACAGTATTTTCACTGACTTCTTACAAAGTACAACTATGCCAGAATGTGATTCTTTTCCTAGGTTCCAAATTGCGTTCCTCCCCAAAGTTTCTTTGTAATCTTGTGTCAAAAATCTTACATCCTGTAATACTATTACGCTGACATTACACTTACTGTACCAATTTAGGATGTTTATTCTTCTACTTATATTTTTAATACTATTTACATTTACTGAAAGAACTCTAAAATTGTCATTATGTCTATGTTATCGCTTACTAGAAATTATGTAAATTTGAAGTATTTATTTCACTTGCAGTATCCATTTTCATTCTTTTTTGTCTTTTATACTTCTCCCTTAATATTTTCTTTTTTGGTCTCTTACTCTTTTGCCAGTAGAATTAATTTTACCTGCCAGTAGAATTCAATTTATCTTTCACTGTTTTCCAGTTTATGTCTTCCTCATTGCTTATTTCAGAACTGTCTTCTGTAATATCCTCTGTTTATTTTTTTCTTTATCCTTATCTTTATTTTTACCATTATCTTGCTTCTCTAGTTCCGTTTCATCTTTTATTGGGAATGTTTGTTCTCTCCATATACTGTCTTCACTTGTGTTTTCCCACTCATCCTTTTATTCTAGATTACAATCCATCCATAAATGTCCAATTTTGTTACATTTATAACATTTCAATTCACACTTTTTTGTATCATGACCTGTTTCCCCACAAATATATTTCCTGTTATCACAGTTACTTATCAAATGATCATCTTCTCCATAGGAAAAAAAAAAACATGTTTTGGGTTATCCCCAGTATTTTACAACACCGCTCTTATCTTCTAAATTTATCATACGAGGGATATAAACATTTTTTCTTTCTCTGTGTTCATTCACTATCCCATCCACCAGTCTATAATCTTCTGTTATCATATACTTTGCTAATGTTCATAACTTCTTTACAAAGCTTGCTTAAATGTCTCTTTAAAGTCTCTTTTTCAAGTCTAGTTCAAAATTGAACATGCATTTTCTTTTTTGTTTCTCTGTGAAATGCTACAGTTTTTATTTTATTAATTTATTTTATTTCACATTTGTTAACCAGGTTGGTCCAGCTGGGCTGCAGAGCCCTTTTTCAGAGGAAACCCATGGAGAAAAGCTTGACAGATAGACAAATACAAAAACAACATCATACATGTTAACATAAATATGTATAAAAACAGACAAAGGAAAGTAAAATGTTTAAATGAACATGTTACAAACAGGAGTAGTATTGAGGTTTTAAACAGCTTACCTATTAGCTATATAAATTATACCCCTGGATTCAGCAAGCAGCCATGCAGAAATAAGTTATTCCTGCATGGCAGGGACCGTTCCTGTTCAACATGGCAACGCGCCATGCATATGCATGAAGGCGCACTGCCATGCTGCAATATGTACACAGAAATGTGTATGAGCGCAGGGGGTGTGTCTGAGAGCAGTGCTTTCACAGGATGTATGCCTCCTGCATAACAGAATTGCTGTACGGCAATGCAAAAACAGCGAGATCACTCTTTGAACATCAGAGATGTGGCCAAAATGCCATATAGTGTACGGCTGTAAAATAAGTGTAGTGGCCACTGTAAAATAGTGGCAAAGCATTAAAGAAATTTCAGAAAATGCATGGAAATACAAAACCTGTTAGTCTAACAGCCATAATGTTTGCAAGAAAAATACTTAAAAAATGTTTGTAATTGTTTTTGTTCACATCAGCAAAAAAGTTTAAGCATAGCTGTGCGGGTGTGCCCTCTGCTTAGCTACGCTTAGCCATGCTGAAACAGCCCAACAACTTAAATAGAAGTACAGATATATAGTAAGCAGTACTGGAGTAGTGTAGTGGTTAGCATGTATGCTTTGCAAGTTGACAGGCAGTGTTCTAACCCCACTGATGCCATTTGTATTTTGTATGTGAAATCACTACAAATGTAATTTTTAAGTGTAGTTATGTGGTAAATAATTTATATTTGCAACCAGAGCAGTGTATTAGGGCCAGATGTGAGGTGTCAGTGTAATAAAGTTGTGAAACTCCCATATAAACACTAGTGCCCCATACAGATAGTCACACAAGAATAAATGTAATGAAAGCACAGAGTGGGATGTTAGGGAAGGTAAACAAAATAATAATATGTCAGGAATGATGAATCAATCCCACACAGCTGATAGTCTATAAAACTAAAATGTAAGCAATGCCAAGCATAGCACAGCCACGGTTACTGGTTGTAAGCATTGCTTAAATATGAATGCTAAACAGTGAGTAGCCAAGCTAAGTGGATTTGCCCAGTGATAAGCAGTGCTGAACCCACCCCTTTAAGCACTGCCAACCTTAGCTAAGCAGGTTTGCCTGTAGCTTAGCTGAGCTCAGCAGTTTCAAAAGTAACCAATCATGGCAAAGTGTGAGGAATTGGCCCTATTTAAACCCTGTAGGTGGGAATATAGCCCATAACCAGTTGGAGCTCATCACAACAGCCACCATAGCTGGAGTAGGAGAAGGTGTTTGTTTTTGTGCGCAATGCTGGGGCATTCTGGAGTCCAGGGTCATGGTTGGACTCCTTGTTGAAAACCATGATTTGAGACTGTTGCAGGGCCAGTACCAGGACTCAGAATATAAAGCGGAAGAATGGGTCCGTCTCACCCATGAACTCATCAGTGCTACTGGGATCCCTCGGACTGGTGAGCAGGTTCGGCATCACTATGCTGATCTCAAGTGGAGAAAGAGGGACCTTCTGGACCAGTGGGAACAAGACGGTCGGGCAGGGAATGCTCCAGTAGTGTGTAAATATCAGTATCAGTTGCTGTTTAAGATAGTCCAGGCTGTGTATGTGGTGGATAGGTAGTCATAAATGTTTCTCTGTCTGCTGTACAGATGCAGCTGAGAGGGCTTTGAACATGGAGGCACATGGCAGCAGGTTGCAAAGGCTGCGCCACAAGTCTGATGAGTACTGATCTAGCTGGCAGTATAATCGAAAGTAGTAGAATATCACCTGTCATTGCTATAATCTGTGTATTGTTTGAACTGACAAAAATTGAAATTACCACAGATAATGCTAGTGATATACATAAAACAGTGATAACCTGTCAATAAAACACTAAAAAAATGGACTGTTTGGTTTTATTTGCAATGTGTTAGCAGGAATTGAAAATGTGTATAGCTTTTGCACAGCAAATATGGCTCTGATAAGATTAAGAATCTGTGGTTCATGTGGCAAACAGTCAAGTCTTGTACAACAGATTAAGCATAACAAAGTTCCCCTGCACTATGATCTGAATATTAAAAATGCTTGTTAATTCTTGTTTCCTGTAATGTAATATCTGAAAGTTTGAGTACACAGTAGAACAACTGTCTGCCATGCAGGAATGTCAGCTGTACAAGGTCAGATTGGCCAAATCACAGACTAATAGGTAGAAAACACTCACACAAGAAATACCAGTCCCTTGATATCTTGCTCT